>NC_057799.1:349566370-349585042 GCF_018294505.1 Triticum aestivum
GACCGTAGCGCTCCAACACAAGTCCGTTTCCTCCGTTTTGCGGTACGCCACACCCCTCCCGATCAACAGGACCCCCGTTTCGACCGTAGGAGGTCCGTTTCCTCCGTTTTGCGGTACGCCAGACCCCTCCCGATGAACAGGATCCCGTTTCAAACGTGGCCGGTCGAACACAAGGCCGTTTCCTCCGTTCTGCGGTACGCCAGGCCTCATTTCCATCGGCTGTTCCATCCAAGCCCTCCCGATGAACACGACGACGCATTCCGTTCCGACCCAGCCGGTTGGCTCCCCATGAACACGACGATGACGCTGTTTCTCTGTTCTGACCCAGCCATGTACACGAGCCCTGGCCATACGTATGCGCGAGTAGGCGTTCGAGACCCTGCCCGTATGTACGTACGTGGCCGTATTTTCTTTCTTGCACACTGGCCGCTGTACGTACGTGTACATGCTACGTGCGCGCCTCTACTACGACACGTGCGCGCCTCTACATCGACCAGTATGTACGTACACGTTCGCGACCAGAATGACAATGCTACATACGCTTCGACCAGGTGGGTCCTGACTGTCAGGCACTTCCTTGCCTGCAAAGATGTAACTAGTGGGTCCCAGCAGTCAGGGGGCGAATTGTTTTTTTTGCCCGGACGCACTTCCTTGCGTGCGAATATGTAGCTGGTGGGTCCCAGCAGTCAGGGGGAAACATTTTTTTCGCGAAATACAGTGGCCCGTCCGGTGGGTCCCAGCTGTCAGGTGGAGGAATCATTATTTTCTGCGGAATAAGGAGGCACTTCCTTGCTGCGGCTGTGGACCCAGCTGTCAGCCTCTCCACGTACAGTCCACGTCCGATGGAAGTCGTTCCTTGACCACGTTGACCATGCCGCGCCGAGAGCACCAGGGCGGTGGACGACGGCGAGGCCTAGGAAGGGGACGACGAGGAGCCAGGGAAGACGCGGCAGTGGAAGCCCGCGCGGAGAGGAGTACGAGGGTTCACTGGTTCGGCTGCGGTGTGAGGCTGCCGTCGCCGCAGGGCCTGGCCAGCGGTGGGAATAGTAGGGGGCGATGAGGCCTCCGTGGCAGCACAACCGGCCACGGGAGGCAGGAGCATGCGGCAGGACCGGCGCTGCTTTGGGCGGCTGGAGCAAGAAGACCAGAGGTTGAAGAAGCACTACGGCCGTTGGATGGACATCGTACGGTCACTGGAGCTAGAATCGTTCATATTGACTAAAGTTGACAAAGGCCCCCGTCGCAGTCAACTTAGTAGGCCCACAAGTCAGCCTCCCACCATGGTGGGTCCCAGCTAGCAGGGAGTATTCATTTTGTTTGTGCGAAATAAGGAGGGACTTCCTTGCGTGCGAAGATATAGCTGGTGGGTCCGAGCTGTCAGCAGCGGTAACATTTTTTTCGCGAAATACAGAGGCCCTTTCGGTGGGTCCCTGATGTCAGGTGGAGGAATCATTATTTTGCGCGTAATAAGGTGGCATTTCCTTGCGTGCGGCCGTGGACCCAGCTGTCGGCCTCTCCACGTACAATCCACTTCAGATGCATGTCGGTCGTTGACCACGTTGACCAGGCCGCGCCGAGAGCACCAGGGCGGTGGACGACAGCGAGGCCTAGGAAGGGAACGACACGGAGGCAGGGAAGACTTGGCAGTTGTTTCCCACGCGGAGGGGAGTATGACTGTATGAGGGTTTACTGGTTCGTCTGCCGTCGCCGGAGAATAACAGCAGGTGTGGGTGAGTAGAGAGATGGCTAGGCCAGCGATGGGAGTACGGTGGGGCGGTGAGGCCTGCGCGGCAGCAGAGCCGGCCGTGGGGAGGAGGGAGCAGGCAGTCCCACCGGCGCTTGTTTGAGCAGCTGGAGCAGGAAGAGCAGAGATTGAAGAAGCACGACGGCCGTTGGATGGCCATCCAACAGTCACTGCTTGTGCGTCAACCTTTTTTTAGGAAAGCCTAAAAACTGTGGAAAACAGCATAAAGCCCATCTGTCATTATTTCTAATAATTTACAGCCCATTTGCTAATTATTAAGGTTTTTTTGGAGCCCATATTCTTTTTGTTAGCATTACAGCCCACATTGTGGCCACGGTTAAAATATTATACAAAATTTTGCATATTTCGGTGCGGTCCGAACTGTTTTTAATCCCGAAATTTCGACTCACATTCAAACTGATTTTAAAAATAAATGTATATCAATATAAAATCCAACAAATTCTCCACGCATAAAAATTAATGTAATTTAAAATCTCGAAATGAAAAAAAGATATTTGAAACTAATTGCCGGTTTGATGTGCTTTAAAAATGTACAACCCATTTCTCATTACTGATGGGCCATTTTCTCGGCCAGCCGAATGAAAGCTCTCCGCGTCTTGAAAGATTTGCAGCCCAACAGGCCTGACAAAGCGACTTACTTGGCAAATCACAAAAAAAACTGGGTTGTTGCCGTGGACCCAGCTGTCAGCATCTCCACATACAGTACTCTTCCGATGGAAGTCGTTCCTTGACCACGTTGACCATGCCGTGCGGAGAGCACCACGGCGGTGGACGGCGGCGAGGCCTAGGAAGGGGACGAGGCGGAGCCGGGGAAGATGCGGCAGTGGAAGCCCGCGCGGAGAGGAGTACGTGGGTTCACTGGTTCGGCTGCGGTGTGAGGCTGCCGTCGCCGCAGGGCCTGGCCAGCGGTGGGAATAGTAGGGGGCGGTGAGGCCTCCGCGGCAGCACAGCTGGCCACGGGAGGCAGGAGCATGCGGCACGACCGGCGCTGCTTTGGGCGGCTGGAGCAAGAAGACCAGAGGTTGATGAAGCACTACGGCCATTGGATGGACATCGTACGGTCACTGGAGCTAGAATCGTTCATATTGACTAAGTTGACAAAGCCCTTCATCCCCTTCAACTTAGTAGGCCCACAAGTCAGCCTCCCACCAAGGTGGGTCCCAGCTAGCCGGGGGAGTATTCATTTTTTTGTGCGTAATAAGGAGGCACTTCCGGTGGGTCCGAGCTGACAACGGGGGGAACGTTTTTTTCACGAAATACGGTGGCCCATCAGGTGGGTCCCAGCTGTCAGGGGACAAACATTTTTTTCGCAAAATACGGTGGCCCGTCCAGTGGGTCCCTGCGGTCAATTGGAGGAATCATTATTTTCCGCGTAATAAGGAGGCACTTACTTGCTGCGGCCGTGGACCCAGCTGAGACTCTCCATGTACAGTATACTTCCGATGGAAGTCATTCCTTGACCACGTTGACCTCGCCGCGTTCCGTTGCATGCATGCATCCATGGGCGTGGTGCGTCCCCACTTTCAGCCTCTCACGTACAGTCATCTTCCGATGACTCTCAGTTGTTGACCACGTTGACCACACCGTGCCGAGCGCACCCAGACTGGAACGACCCGGACATGGGGAAGACGGGGCAGTGGAGTCGCAGATGGAGAGGAGTGGGAAACTTCACTGGTTCGGGTGCGCGGCAGCACAGCCGCGGTGCCGCCCACGGGAGACAGGAGCAAGAACAGAGGTTGAAGAAGGAGCACGGCTGTTGGGTTAACATCCAACGGTCCAGCTGCTAGAATCATTTGTTGATTAAGTTGACAAAGCCGTGCGTACACGTCTGCTTATTAGGCCCACAAGTCAGTCACCAAATCTGACGGGTCCCAGCTGTCAATGGGATGCATAATTTTTTTCGCAAAACAAGGAGGCACTTCCTTCCGTGCGAAGATACAGCCGGTGGGTCCCAGCTGTTAGGTGGAGGAAACATTTTTTTTCAGCTTAATAAGGAGGAACTTTCCTCGCGTGCGACCATGGACCTCGTGGGTCCCAGCCGTCAGGCTCTCCACATACAGTCCTCTTTCGATGACTCCCGTTTGTTGACCACGCCGCACCGAACGCAGCGAGGCGGTGGACGACGGCGAGGCCCTGGATGGGAACGACTCGGAGATGGGAAAACGCGGCAGTGGAGTCGTAGATTGAGAGGAGGAGAAGGGTTATAACTGGTTCTGTTGCGGCGTGGGGCTGTAGTCTGTGGAGAATAACAGGAGGTGTCGAGGGGTAGAGGGATAGCCTGGCCGGCGGTGGGGTAGCGCTTCGCAGCGATGCGTGCTAAGCAGAGCCGCTAGCCGCCGGAGGCCGGACCAGGCAGTCCTGGCGACGCTGGAGGAAGAAGACGAGAGATTGAAGGTGCATGCCGGCCGTTGGATATAAATCCAATGGCTGTGGATGACACAATCATTTTTTGACCAAGTTGACAATGCCCTGCGTAGGCTTTGACCTATTGGCCCACATGTCAGCCTGCAAAAATGTGGCATATATTTAACCCATGTTTTCTAGAATGTACAGTCCATTTGCTGGGCTGGGTGAACAAATAATTTCGCGTCAATCAGGCCCATTTATATTTTCTAAGAAAACCCAGCCCATTTGCACTTCCTTGAAATACACGTATTAGGTGTGCTCGTTATATATATATAATGTTATGTTAGAAGGAGCAATTAATATCAAAGAATAAACCGGAGAGGCACATTATATATATATAATTAAGAAATTAGCGAGTTATTGCTCAAAATAAAAATGAGCGCGTTATTATTAAATTGGTCCTTAAAATCTTCGCAAGCTTTTGTACGCAATCAACAGGATTTTCCTTGCCTGTGAGTCAAAAACAACCAGGATTTTCCTTGCCAACTTCCGTTAAACATTTACTTTTATAAGTTAATAACACGTGGGATGTTTTTATAATGTATATATAAGTCTCTATAAAATATACGATAATAGTAATAATATAAATATATATAATGTGGTTAGAAGGGAAAACATAAATTGGACACAGCATTACTTTTATAAGAGACCTGCGTTTTATACCCCACAGTAGGCATACTAACAAGTTCACACACAAATACAATAGAAAAGGTAAACATTCATATCGAACTCAGGTTCACAGGACACGTTCATATCCATAGCCAACATTCATTATCAACAACTAAAAAGATTCATATATACACAAGCTCAGCATATCTATGCATCCAAATGATTGATAGATCACACTGACAATATTCATAATTAATTCACAAAAAGATTCAGATATACACACGTTCAGTATGTTTATGCATCCAAATGATTGAGATCATAGCCAATATGATCCATGGACGAACTTTAATTACCTAGGGTACAGACTGGTAAATGGTGTTCAATCGGAGGTACTTCTTGCTAAAATTAGTTCTTGTACGAGTAAACTTTCGAGTACATAAGAGGCAGCACAGACAATCTGAACTTTGCTTGTAGGTTTATCCTCAAATAGTGGCCTCGTGCCGAGGGAGGTTTGAGCAACTTGGCCACTACTTTCATCCAACTAGTTTACTGGCTCATCTTGGTCTTGTATCTCGCCAAAATTCTACATTGCAGACGAGAAAGGAGGCGGTTGAGAAAATGAACCACCCAAATTTTTTGTGCAGTTCAACTGAAATGGAGCATCCTTGGCGTGCAGACTGATTAAGTGCCGGATGAATATACGCGTCAACCAACTTGTCTGGAATCTTTAGACTCCATGCCATATAGTTCGCTACCATATGTGCCGATAACCAAAAGGCACAAGTTGGGACCAAAGACTGGACTGCGTTTTTCTGGGCTATGCACCAAGCAATATTTTTGGCGTTCACTCTCCTAATACTTGGAGTTTGACAATTGGTTGACGCCGGTTGATAATCAAATGAATATAGGCACTTCTTGTCAACATCGATGCTTGTCTGAGTGAACTTTGGAGTACATAGCAGCAGCATAAGTACATGTCCATCTGATCATTTTGTGCAGTTCTACTGAAATCACCCGATGTAATGATTTGCCTGCGAGTTCAGGCTCCAAATTACTCCTTTATGAAATCGGCAAACAGTAGCACAATACCAAATTACCAATACATATGACAGGCACAATAATCAGGATAAAGACCAGTACCAACCTGTGTGAGGTAGCATATCAATTACTATTTCCTTTGACTGGAAGCCGAGATAAGCCAAGCGACTGACAGCAAAGGAAGAAAGCAAGCGGAGATTAGCGATTGACAGGAAAGGACGGAAGCTGTCGAGGCAATGAAGCACCCAAAGTTTTTGTGCAGTTCCACCAAAATCGAGCATCCCTGTTGGCACATATATTGAGAGAGTGAGATTACTGTAATAGTGGGACTAGTTGATGAAACATACACTAACAAATAGAATCACCCTCATTATCTTAATGGGTAAAGTTAGCAACATAGTAGTCTTGCTTAAAGAGAGGTATTAGTTTATTTAATCAGTGCCAATTAGCTCAACTCAACACTCAAAGCATTGCCATTTATCATAGGTTGCAAAACTTTAATGTGCAAAGATAAAGGAGTTTCTCATGACAGTAGCACGATACAAATAGAGATGACAGCAAAGTAATATGGATGAAGGCCTTAGGCCCGTACCAACCTGAGAAAAAAAGCTTATTCATGTAGTCCCATAAGAGATGATAAAGCACTCACTGGAATCACACAATAGTATATATTTTTGTGCACTTCAAATGTATGGTTGAAATCACTCTTGTTTACCAGTGCTGAGATTATATCGAAAGATTATCAAGAACTTCCAGCATAGTTAAAGCACTGGCTGGGATACAGTTCATTGTATTGTCTTGTGTAGTTCCACTAAAATGTATGATTGGCACAACATGATCCCTGTTTGCACAAGTAGGAACAAGGTGAAACCTTCATTAGCTTAGTGAGAAAGGATAGGAAGACATAAGCATATTACTCAAACAGTAGCATCAAATTCATGATGGACAATATGCAAAACATTGCCTCATTGAACCAATGGCAATAAATTGACATGCAAAACAATAGCACTATTATGTCATGACACTAATAATATTCCCTCCCTGCTCCACCACATGATTCACCTCCATAGACAAACATACACACGTACATGATTCAGCATAGGGTCCTACTAAAGATTTGTTTAACTCCAACAGGAAAATTAGGCAGTAATAAATTAATTAAGTGAGACAGCAGAAGTGGAAGGGCTCCCTGGAGGATCGTCTCACATGTAAGGTAGTCGTTGCCGGAGCCCTTGAATGGCCTCGACTGAGGCCTCTGGCTTCAGCAAGATCGCCTTGGCACTGTTTATTCTTCTTCTTCTTCCTCTTCATGCTCTGTTTCTCTTTCTCCTCACCAGTTGGTGAAACCAAGTACATGATTGGCCTTCTAATTCAGAATTGGTTTTGTCAGTGAGGGAGTACAAGTGTACTAGTAAAAAACAGCATTATTTTCTCATAGCAGTCGGAAAATAGAGATGAACACATGCATTAAATATCATTCTCACCTAAAGGAAGGTTATGGCGCCAATATGGATGATGAGGATTGGAACACAGATCTCCCTTTGTGCAGTTCCACCAAAATGAACCAACTATTCCATTCTGACATTCCAGTTAAACAGCACAAAAGTCACTTCTGAACGGAGGGTGCACCAGCAGTCCAGCACCATGTACGTAAACAGGGGCATAAAGTGGTGATTCATAGTTTGTTGCCCCGAGAAACAAACATCCAAGAAACATATCTGGGTTGGTCCCATTTTTGTTCACTCTAGCCACCTACTCCTATGTGTGGATAGCAAATCTACTCCTGGTCATACCACTGTGTACAGCATTACCCCTATATTTCCCTTTTCGACCAAGAGACCGGTTGGATGACCAGTCTGTACTACTTTCACTCCCTTTCCTTCCTGTTTGTACCAAGTCCGATGTGTACATACTAAATTCCCCCACCCCACTTTATTTCTTGTTTGAACCAAGTACTCCTTCTGTTCGGAATTACTTGTCATCAAAATGGATGTGTCTAGAACTAAAATACATCTAGATACATCAATTTCAATGACAAGTATTTTCGGACGGAGGGAGTACAAGATTCGACTCCATGAAGTAGCTTTACCTCTAACAATAGAAGAAAAAAATATGTGACGTTGGACCATCCGATCGAGAGGGGCTGAGAGGTAGAAAATGATGCACATGCAGCGACGTAGTGAGCTGGGGAAGTAGAGCTAAGGCGGTTTCGAACGAAGATATACCTGAAGGTCGTCGGGATGTGGATAGGTGGGCGGCGGGAGGCCGGATCCGCCCACAGGCAACGACGAAGGGATCGGAGGACCTCCCGTGCCGGCGCTCGGCCAGAGATAACGGTGCGGCCGGCAGTGGGTCTCCTCCCTCGCTGTCGACGACGGCTTAAACGCTGCCCCTCCTCCCCTTCACCGGCAGAGGGGGATACGTCCGGATCTGTAACCAACGGTGAGGATAGAAAGCCAGTGTTTTTTGAAGGGAGAAAGACAGTGTTACTACCCCTATCTTGTTTAGATCTGGAGAGGATGAGAGTGTGTGAATAGAGCAACCCTAGCAAGCAAGCGCGGAGGCTCCGGCCTATATATACGTAGTGGGGTAGTTTTCCTTTTTCACTCCATCAAAACAATCGTTTAAAATTGTGTACTACTACATGCCAGGTCGCGGTTTTTTTAGTTGTTGATTGTTTTTTGAGATAGCTACCCGCTTGTTCCAAGTGGTGTTACGGTGTGCCAGGTCGCACTTTGTATCGTTCAAGTCTGGTACTACAAGTCCCTCCATTAAATGAACAACCAACCCCTCGTAAAAATTGTGAACAAGCCCACGGCTAAAATTAGCGGAAACGTGGGTTGCCCCAACATGCATTATTATTTATATTTTCTACTCCCTCCGTTCCTAAATATAAGTCTTTTTTATAAGCCACACCTAAGACAAGAATTTTTTTATTAGCAGTGAACCCCACATGTCATAGACACAAAAATTGTGGCAAGATTCCCTTAGGCAAGCCAAAGTGTGTCTAACAATTTGAGCAACTCAGGTTAGGCAAGTGTGGCAAGTGTGGGAAAAATAATGTGGCAACATAAGACAAACATAGTCACAATCCAAACAGCCCCGTAATTTTTTGTGACATGCATGAAAATTTGGTTAGTTAAATTTATAGTCAAAATTTGGCAAGGTGCATCAAATCAACACACGCAAGTATCAAAAGGAAAGTCACGGCATGCATGCATGCGTTGTACTCCCTCCGTTTCCAAATATATGTCTTTTTAGAGATTGCAACCCTACATACGAAGTAGCCCATTTTAAATGTGTAAAAAGACTTATATCGAGTGCAGTGCTTTGATGTGTCGCGTCAACTCGTACAAGACCGAGAAATTTGATTACTACAACGCCCTCTCCCTCGCGGACTGAGCTCCGGTGCCTTAACTGCACCTGCCTTTGGCTGCATGACAGGAGGGCCAACCACCTGTTGGGCCCACCTGTCATAGACGCAAAGGCAGGAGCAGTAAGTAGAAGCTTTCGCTACACGCTATCCCTCCCGCACGAGGTGGACGGACATGTAGCAGTGGATTTGATACTGTAGAAGTAGGAGTAACATCATTGTTCGTCTTCTCGAAGAGGCGAAGAGCCAGGCGCAACCCGAACGTGGCAGTTGCGAACGCTCGCGTGGTGCGGTTCCTTGGAGTACTAGCCAGGCTCTTGCATGAGACAAAATTGCTATTATTTAACAATTAAACTCCATTATCCATTGGTTGATACTCATTCTGCATAGGTCCACGCGCTTAGCACCGTTTCCTCCTAGGGTCACCAATGTTTATTTGCTAATTAATAGCATTGCATGCAATGAACTAGCCATTGCAAGTCAATAAAAGCATGCACACCTCTCATCTCTTATTGGTTGATATGTCAAGAAACAAGAAACAAGGTAGAAGTTAATGCACCGCGCCTAAGTGTTTTGGGACTATTTGGTTTTCGTAAGATGACTTACACACCTAGACGGAGGGAGTAGTATAGCCCTGTAAACCGGAAAGGAGTATTTGCCTTTCTAGAGATTTCACCAAGTGACTAGACTACACCGTGTGCAGTACTCCCTCCCTTCTGGTTTATAGGGCTCAAATCTCAAATCTCATGAACCAAGGCATTTTGCGATTGGAGGAATGTATCTCATACTTTACAAAACTACCCTAATTAAACTCATGCATTAATTACGTAGTTCTCTTGTTTTCCTCTCCGCCTTGGTCGTGGTGCACAATATTGAGCACTCCTATATGACTAGCCACTCTATCTACATGTGGGACATTTCAAAGCATCCGGGCCCGTGTGCCATCCACCAAATCACAGCGAGGTGCTACAGTCGAGACTCACCTATCACCCCGGTGTGGCCGTCATGACCCGTCATATCACAAAACCGACACCTTTACCAGCAGTGGTAAGGTGGCCTCCAAGTTGGATTGGACGAAGCAACCATCATTTCACTGGAACGCTCATTCAAGCCCTTTCTTCCCTTTCTTGAAGAAAACCTCACTCCATGCTACTCACTTCTGCCATTTTTCTTCTGTACCGACGAAGGAAAGGTGGGCGAATTAGTTATGCTGCTATATTTTCATTCCAAGAATCTTCTTTTTGCGAAGCACCGACCGATTCTCACATCCTATTCTTTTCCCGTTTTCATTGCGATTGTGGTTTCCTTTCGATTGCTTTTTGTTTGTCAGTTCATTGATGGATCCTGGAGCACTAGGCAAAGAGTTGCCGGCGGACAACCCACTGGAGACAACGATCTCCAGGAAGCGAGCACCGACCAACGAGTTGACCATGTTGGCGGGCCAACCCATGGAGATGAAGAACTCCAAGAAACAAGCACTGGCCAAAGAGTTGAGGACGTTGGCGGATGAACTCCTTAAAGAAAGTTGGAAGAACAGCAAGGGCCCCACCGTGCCTACCCCAGGAACTCTGATTGCCACCTATGTGAGGCTCAAGACCGAGTTTGAGGAGATAGTCGCCGTTGAGAAGCAGTATTCCCCTGGCAAGGTGATGGCCCCCATCGAGGACGAGGAGATGGCCCCCGGAGGGATGAGATCCCCCGGTGAGCTGCACAAGGTAAAAAATAATGGCTTATTACCATAGTTGTGGTTTTTGATTATTTGCAATGTGCTTGCTAATATGTTAGGGTTGTGCAGGTGTCGGTGGACGTCCTTGATGATTCCGATGTTGTGGCCCGTCCTGTTGGCATCGCCCCGGAGATCGATTCCGATGCCGCTGTCCATCCTGTGGACATCGCCCCAGAGATCGATTCCGATGTCGCGGTCAGTCCTGTGGACATCGCCCCAGAAATCAATTCCCATGCCGTTGTCCGTGCTGTGGTCATTGCCCGAGAGATCGATGACAAGAAATAGTTGGTCGCGCTAATTCTTCAGGGTAGTTTGCATTGCCCTGTGTTTAATTACCAGAACGATGCGTGTTATCAAACCATCTTAGGGCTAGTGCACTGTCTTGTGTGGGCGGATCTTGCTACTTTTGTTTGATAGTGAATCATGCGATGAATCATGCGAACCCTCTCCGAGTTATGGAAACAGATGTATCCTTACCAGCTTTTGATGTAATATATGGCATGCTTAGATGTAAGTTTGAACTATTTATCATATCAGCAGGGCTTGTTTGATGATTCTTGGTGTTAGTAGGCTAGCTACTGTGCGAGCTATAGTACTTGCAAAACACTCACCGAAGAGAAACGTTGGGGCTAATGAGCTCATGGTACGCTTATACTTATCCCTCGTCGATCGACCAATAGCCCTAGCTCCTAAAATTGTAGGCTTAGCGATCGATCAGACAATAGTCGACATACATTCAGGCCTCATTTGGTTCACAGGGTAGGAAAATCGTAGCAAAAGTACAGAGAACGTGCAACACAAAATCATAGCAGTACAGAGACGTACTCCCTCCGTTCCAAAATAGATGACCTAGGCGGGCGAGTTTGGCCTAGTGGGTTTCAGTGATATGATGTGGTACAGTGTCGTCCAGTCTTCGCGTGTGGTAGCAGTATTGCGGGTACAGTAAGTTTTCTTGAAGAAGCGGAATTCAACGAAGTCATGATGTTTCCTTCGTCCGAACAACTTACAGTGGGAAAGGTTGGGCCTGCGATACGACCGGGGTAGACCAGGATAATTTTGTGCATGGCAGGCGGACCAGGATGGTCGATGTCCCACATGTCGGCGAATGAAAGTATTCTTTCCGATATAGAGGACGAGCAACGAGTATTCATTGTTTATTGTTGATGAAAGCTATTGTCTCCACTCTTACGACGGAGGAGTGTGAAACACGGCAGCCCAGTGAACTTGGCATGTGCACCACTCATCCTTCCTCATGTAATGCCCAGGTTACAGCTTTTTCTCACTTTCTCTCTATCTATTTCCTCTCAAATGTTTTTTACCTTTCTTTTTTAAGACACAATTGTTTTTATGCCTTTTTTTAGAATTATTTTTTTATACCTAGGAGCACGTGTAGAGACGGGCTCTTGCAGAGCCCACTCCTTGACTTTGTCAATGCCTCTCTCTCCTCCACATAAGGAGTACTACTTGCTATGCATGCATGCGGCGGGCAGCTGGCGTCTTGAGGGGCCAGGGCGGTGAGAGCGGGCTCCGGAAGCGGTCTGGACTCCAGCATGGCCCACCTCACATTATCACCATATATTTCTTGGAGTCCGTGCGCGACGGGTGGGCGATCTCTTCTCCCTCCCCCATTTCTCTCTTCTCAGCCGACGCCCGCCGAGCGATTAGATTTCGGCTATCGACGGTCTATTCAATTATGGTCCCACATGTCAGTGAAATTGCAAGACAACGCGTGTCCCCTCTGGTGAGCGGCGTGCGAGCCGGACTATCGGGGTTGCGATGCGTACGAGTCGTAAGTGTGCCGCCTTTTCCTTTAGAACTTGCGAAGCGTAACATTTTCGCGCGATCGATCGATAGAAATCCAGAACAAAATGACGAGGGCGGTGCTTTCCCGCTCGTTAGGCGGGCTAGTTCGAGTGATATGACGTGCTACAGTGCCGTCCACTTGCTCCATTTTTATGTAAGCAATAGTTTACACTCTTACGCAGGAGGTGTGCGAAATACCGCGGATCTGATTTTGATCAAGGGATAACTGTTCCCTGCCAAATAATGGAGGATTGTTAGGGATTATAGCATGATAGTTAGGGCATCTCCAGCGCTGGCCCATAAATTTACACCGGCATCTGTCCGAGGACACTGATGGATGCCATCCGATACTGCCCGCATACCTTTCGACAACTATATGAACTAACCAGATGAAATTCATTACATTTCAAAAACTTTTCCTACAAACTGGACGAAATTCATTACATATTTCGCACAAACCGTACTAAAACCTACTGTAAACCTAATCTAAACGATCGCCGGCGCCAGACCACCATGTCCGGCCATGAACCCGAGAAAGCCGGCCATTGCCTTTGCCTCCTCCTCATCCGCCTCGATAACCTCCTCCTCCAGAGCGGCGGCGACCTACCGTGTACTACTCTTCCTCGCTGCCGGCTGCGCCCTCGCACGCGCGCCGGCTTCGTGGTCGTGGCGGCGGAGGGCAGCCGGGGGGGTGCCGGTGATCTCCTTCGTTTGCTCATGCGACAGTACATCGAAGAGAGCTTTGGAGCATGCCCAGAGCGGAGCCGCCGATGTCCCTTGTCTGCTCCTGCGACAGTACGTTCAAGAGAGCTTCGGAGCACTAGGAGGCCATGGTTGAAGTGGTGCCGACAGAAGGAAGGGACCGGAGGAGAATAAGTGTGGGTCTTTGGCTATGGCTGGGAGTTGGGGCCCAAGTTAATATAGCGGGCGAATGGCAATGAGCCGCGGCAGACAGATGGACAACTGGCGCCGGAGTAGGTTCGTCGGGCGTGAATGTGGACGCTGCTTCAGTGACTTAACTGCAGATGCGTTTGGGTTACTGACATGTGGGCCCAACAGGCATCTGGCCCGCATGTCAGTGACACACCAATTGCACCTGCAGTTAAGTCCGGTGAATGCGGCATTGACATTCTGGAGAGACGGTGACCGTTTCAGGCGGGAAGCACGCGCTAGCGATGGAAGGGGATTCGGTGTGCAGTGGCACTAAGATCAGTCACTCAGATAATACATACTCCATACCATACTACCATAGTACCCTCTCTAGCTTAGGCTGTTTTATAGATTGTCGTTGTGAGGGATGATATACATGAGCAAGGCGGTCCGAGTATGACCGTTGGTGTTGAACCAGGTGAATACATGCTCGGCGTTCGCGTAGGCCTCCATCAAACGTCTAAACAGTAATGTCAGGCACCGCCGGGGCGCGCAGGTGATGGGCTCGCCGTTTGCGTGGTGCCATGAGCAGGACATTGATTTAGAGGGCGACGTGCATGCATTAGCATGCTTTGACAACGTGAGCGTGAGTGTCTGACGCGAAGTATTTCATTTTCATTTGGCTGACGAGGGTGCGTTGCAGCGACGAGTCCATGGTTTGATTCCCCACATACGCATAATTTTGGTTTTTACAGTATTTCTTTCTCCATTGACAGGTAGGCCCGCGTAGATAGATAAAGAACACGAGCTGATGAGGCGCATGCGGACTGTTTGACTGGTCAACCAGACAAATACGGAGCTATACGCTGAGCCAGTGACTGTATAATCACCATATCTCGTATACAATGATCAAAGTGAGCTATCAAGACAAGTTCGATGACCGCCAATGCATTTTACTTGGTAATAAATGACCAAGATTGAAGGGGAATCCAAATTTGCTTCGTCTTCTGTCCTTGAGCTCTTGACAAACCAATGCACTATACGGTTGTCTGGCCAGTCCACCCCAGAGCTCTCACCAAGCGTCGTTCATGCCACCGCGTCGCACACTAACCGGTAAGGCAGCGATGGCATCTCGCCGCGCCGAGTTCCTCGCCGCCCACGTCCGCACACAAAATGGTAGGGAAGCGATGGCATCCCGCCATGCCGAGTTCATCGCCGCTCGCGACCTCACAACTATGTGGGAGGAATTTGAAGATGCCAAGGCCGAATGGGCGGTAGAGCAAGAGGCGGCCAAAGCCGCACAGAGGGAGCGGAAAAGTCAGAAAGCACTCAAGGAAAGAGAGGCCCGCCGCCGCAAGAAAGAAAAGGACGCACGCGCTGCTGCGGAGAGGTCGGCGGAGATCCAAGCACGGTGGGATGTCGCCGACAAAGCCGGGAAGGAGAACAACGGCGTCTGGCCAGCATGTGAGAAGTAGTAGTACTAGTAGTTAGTGTGTGTGTCTGTGTCTGTACGAGCATGTACCAATACTACTAGTTACTACTGTAGTTTTTAGAGGAAATTACCAGTACATTAGCCTAGACTAAATGGAAAATTTCCTATCCTAAGCATCAAATGGCATCTCTTTCTCTATAGGAATTGAGATGCATGTCATCTCACTTCCTATGATTTTCATATTCCTATCCTATGAACGAAAGGAGGCCTCTGTTGGAGTAACTACTGTACCTAGCAGTACTGCTGGTACAGTAGTTTTCTTCAAGAAGCGGAATTCAACGAAGTCATGATGGTTCCTTCGTCCGAGCAACTTCAAAGTGGGAAGTGGGCCTGTGATTTGACGGCTCATTAGTCATTGTTACTGCGGCGCGATGACCTGGGTGACTCTCCCTTGGAGTTCTGCGTGCATGGCAAGTGGACCAGGATGGTCGACGTCCCACATGTTGGCGAACGGAAGTATTCTTTCCGATATCGAGGAGCAAGGAAACCGCGTGGTATAGTATCACTGCTGATTGGTTCGCAAAAAATATAGTATCACTGCCGATTTATAATTATTTTTTATTTCTGATGAATGCTAGCATTTCAACTCTTACGACGAAGGGTGCCAAACACGGCACGTGCTGGATGTCCCACACGTCAGCGAAAGGAGTGGGACATGAACAGCGTGGTAGAGCCCAGCGTAAAAAAATAGTGTGGTAGAGCGTCTCCACTTCTTCCACTTCTGGGTCGGAGACCACATGTAGTAGTACTTAGTGGTATGAACGATACAAAGTGCGACCTGGAGAGAAAGACACGTCTGTTTGGAAGGTCTCGGGGCATACACGTAAACAAATATAAAAGTTAATATGTGCCTCCAACTAATATAGTAGTAGTAGAGTACTTAGGCACGTACTCCATAACATCACCGTGCATTGCACGTACAACATTTAGTGGTAGTACGTAGTAAGAGACAAATGCCGCCCAAGAGTTCCCTTCTCGACCTACTTTTGGGTGTTTGGTAGAGTGTATGGAGGGTGCATGAGTCCACACTAGTTTAGCACAAATACACTAGAAGCATGCATGAAGAGAGTATGCATGAAGAGGGGTGTTGAGTTGAGCATGCATGAAGAGGGAACAACTATGCTGAGACGAGAACGCAACCAAACACACCCTATATGCCACGCATGTTCATACCATTTGTGCCTTTCTACTTCACTTACTGCGCTACATTACTCAGGTTCGTACGTCCACTCCTGGGTACATGTCCATCTCGTAGTTCCAGTCCCACGTGTTCTTCATATAGATGGAACGATCCTTGCATAACACGTGCACCTTGATGCTAGATGTCTCGCGTGTTGGTAAAAGGATGAACAAAGCTCACGTAAAAAAATAGAGTGGAAGAACATAGATTCCAGACGACCGAGAAGGAGCAAGGAACCTCGTGGTGGAGCGTCTGCACTCATAATATTTAATATTATTCAGCGATATAAAATTAACCAATCATCTCCACAGTGGACTGGAAGAGTACCAAACACGGCAGCCCAGTGTAGTTACATCATACTAGTACATGGCTAACCCACACTATCACCATATTTCTTGGCTTTCGTGAGACACCTATCTCTAGTAATCCAACAGCCTGTATCGCTTCTCCCTCCTCGTCTCTATCAAAGTGCGGCGGGCTGGCGTTTCTGCCGTCTATTGAGGTCGGTTAACTATGACATGTTAGCGACATGCCAAGAGCATTCTAAAAAAATTCCTTCCACGTTCCGTTTTCAAAAAGAAAAAAATCCTTTCACGTACGAATTTGCCTGTATGCTTTGAGCAACTTGCATGTCCTATACTGCTCCTGTTTGATACTCTAACTTAGCTAGAGGTTAGACTAACTCATGACTAACCCTGAACTAACTCCAGTTAGCACCTCTTGGGTGGGATAGTTTTTTTGGTGGGTTCGGTGCAACTTGCTCCAATTTAAACCGTCATGCTTGGATAGTTTAGGGCTATTTGAGCCCCAACTAGCTCAAACTAACTCTAACCCATGGATCCAAACAGGGCCTATGGCCAGTCTCGACGTGGAGCAGTAGCGTGCACCGGGAAGCGGCGCTCTCTCGGCCGTCGCGCCACTTCAAAGCCGGTGCCAGTGAGAGGTCGCCTCCGCTCTGGCTGGGCATTAATGCGGCACTGACGGGCGACGCTGACCGTTTCACGCGGGAAGCGCGCGCTGGCAAGGGAGTATAGGTTTTGAACCGTTTCAGGTGTAGTACTGGTAGTTTGCAAAACTACTCAATTATTGCACTCAGTTTCCTAAGAAATTGTGGTAAAAAATGTTACTCCACAGCCCGCTTCCCTTCTCCTTCCTCTTCCACCGCCCGCGCACGTCCGTGGGAAGCGACCGGTCAACCCTTATATAGGAGTGCTAGCACAAAAAGATGCATGCATGACCACTAAAATTTCTATATTAAAGCGCCGCTCCGGCGGGAGTATGGCGTATGTTGTTACCTTCGGCCGGCCCATGGCTACCGGGCGACAGCGACCAGAGAAGAGGCGGCGGGAGGGGAATGAATGCAGCTACTGTTTGGGTTCGCCTTCCGGCTTAAATAAATGCGCAACATCACGTGTACCCGCGGGTGCACAAATTGTAACATACGTGTCGGCTTAAGTGGGCGTCACACAACTGGTGTGTGTGTGAGAGAGATTCTGAGAGACAGAGTGCGTGTGTGCGACTCTACTCTTCGGACATGTACTCAACCTTTTGCATCGGGATATAAGTATAATGGTATTTACTTTAGCTAGTGATTTACGTGGCCATGTTAACGTGGTTGTGTCAAAAAAATGTCACTTCCTGCTCGTGATTTGCGTTATATAATTACAAGCAAGATTCTCGTGCATTGCACAGAACATCAATATGCATTTTTTTACAGAACACCTGTTGTGGTTGACCCATGCAGGAGTAATCCCATGTGTAGAAACTAATGATATCTCGAGAATTTTATCGGAAAACCGGTATCTCGAGAATGTCATCGAAAAAATGAAAGATGAGAGATAAGGCGAGGAGGAGTGGAGCGTGGTGGTGACTGGTGGTCGGAATGGGCGGAGGCATGGGGATGGACGGCGCCGGCAGGCGGCAGTGGCCACCATGCATGCTAGATTGTTCCAGAGACTTATTCCTTTCTTAATTGCTGAGTAATGAGGTTGCGGGAGATAATGATGTGGAGAGAGGTGCGGGTATCTTTTGTAAAATTATCATAGTTTGCTTTCTATCCTCAGATATAGATCATACGGTCTGTATTACAAGATGGCAGGCACACCATCACCGCCAACTCTTTTTTTATAAGGGTACAGATGATAAGTTTGCTGACTACTAAAGTAAAGTGGAATTTGTCCATGTTATGCAAGTAAATAAAGGTGATTGTTTATCATACGGGTAAGCTTGGATGAAGGGTGGTAGGAACAAATGCTCCGCCTAGAGCATGTGTGTGTGAGATGGAGTCTTAGTGTGTGTGTGAGGTGTGTGTGTGAGAGAGAGAGAGAGAGAGAGAGGAGAGAGAGAGATGGAGTCTTAGTTTGTGTGTGTGTGTGAGAGAGAGAGATGGAGTCTTAGTGTGTGTGGGGGG
>NC_057799.1:349585632-349602644 GCF_018294505.1 Triticum aestivum
AGGAGATTGTTTAAGTGTGAGTGTGTGTTTTACCCATCCAGGCGGAAGTTATGTGCACAAAAGAGGAGAACGATTCGATGTGGCGTTAGGATTGAGGGTAATTAACTACGTATGGAGACACAGAGACCTTGAACGTGCATGTGTGAGAGGTATACATGTAACGTGGGATGTGTGTGTGTGCGCGCGCGCATGATCGAGATAAAAGAAAGAAGACATAAGTCATAAGATCAACGACATGGGAGAGACGGATCGGTATGACAATATGCATGCATGTGAGAATTCAGGGAAGAAGGACCGGCAATTGAGCATGTGTTTTTGTCTTTAAGAGATAGTGGCGTGGGCGGGAGCATGCATTTATGGCGAGCAGAGGGAGTGAGGCGCAATGATTGTGCAAAAGAGACCAACCTATAAATGCATATGTATGGAGAGACATATATAGTGCGGGTGATAGGAAGCAAGACTCCGTGCGAGAAAGAAATGTTGACGGAGAAACTACAGATAGATATAGAGATGGAGATGCTAGCTAGAGGGACATCCGCTAGTTTGGGTGTTGGAGATGACCGTCGGGTGGTTCAAAGGGTGAAGTTATATATGTGTGTGAGAGGGCACTTGACAGCATGTAGAGAGAAACATATGTAGTGTGCGTGATAGGAATCAAGAGTGAGGGCGAGAAAAAAGGTTGATGGAGAAACAGATAAATAGAAAGATAAACATGCTAGCTAGTGTGCGTTAGAGATAGGAGTTGAGTGGATCAGAAGGCTGGGTTATGTGTGTGGGTGTGAGAGAGATAGAGAGAGGGTGCATGTGAGTCACATACAAACAGATATCAGAGACAAATGAGATCCAGAGAGACGGAGTTTTGTGTCTGCGAGAGAGAAATATATTTCACAACGAGAGTGATAGCTAGAGAGACATACGAGGGAACGCAAGATATCTCTAGGGAGAGAGGGTGTGGGTGAGCGACATACAAGAGAACAATGGAGAAATATGAGACCCTGGGAGACAGAGTTTGTGTTTATGTGTGAGAAAGAGACATTGAAGAGGAAGAGTCGTAGGTTCTCATATCTAAGGAGCGAAAGACATCTCTGTATGAGGGGTGTGCGAGTGGCACACATGGGAATAGTAGAGAGAAATGAGACCCCGGGAGACAAAGTTTTGTGTTTGTGTGAGAGAAAGAGATTCCACATGGAGAATCATAGTTAGAGACACATAGCAGGGAGCGAGATATACTTAGAGAGAGATAGAGTGATGAAGGTCGAGGGAGAGAGTACCGTCAGTGTGTTATGAAGATAAAAGATCATTGTCGACATACAGGTAGCACGAGAGATACCTGAGAGACGATGAACGCGTATAGGTCCAGAGAGATAGTCCTATATAAGCATGAGTGATAGCTATATGAGACGAATATCTGGATTAAAGGGGATTCAAATATTTAAACTGGAGATCACGACATCGATAATATCATAACGCAAATTGGTGTATCAAACATGCATATTCATTTGAATTTGGGCACACGTGTAATGTTATATAGTTTATCAATATTGGTGATGCATAGATTCTTCAATTACAAACAATTCATGGTTTATATGCAACTAATGTCTAAACGGGATTACACTATATGTTGCGTGTGTGAAACACATTATACATGTTTGAGAAGTAAAAAAAACTTGCATGAAACACACATTAATTGGAGACAATTAGCGAGGAATTCATACATTGGATTTCAACATAAAGTGGTTTCAAATATTTGAAAATCCAAATTGATGGATACAACCTTATGAATCTGAGATCATGCCATTTGTAAACCATATTTATGTATAAATGGTGTTGTGCTTTTGAAAGTATATATAAAAAAATGATGTATAGAATGTAATTCCAATTGAAAATGGATCCCGCCCCAAAAAAATAGAATACAAACGGGATTTGAATTGAGTTGGCATGGTAAACGTGCACTCTGCAAAATTTGAACGAAGCGGGGAAAGTCGCAGTAACCGCCCGAAACCAAAATCTGTGAGATGGAAATCACTACTGCCTATCCCTGCCACGCAAAGCCTATCTGCTGGATTTCTATAGGTTTCGATAGGGGTAGGTTTGTAATTTCACCCAAACGTGACGTAACCGCCTCTCACCCGGATTCATACACGGTGGGCGCCAAAACATAGTGTGTCCTCGACCGAAATCGACTCCCTCCCTGATTCATATTCATACACGGTGGGCGCCAAAAACAAACTCTCATCGGCAAATATTCGGTGTATGCGAGATTACCGTCCTATCCCCAACCGACTAATGTTGCTGTGATGTAGTAGAAATTTGAAAGGGGGGCTAAGTTTGTAAATTTCCTCGCATTTGAGACAAGCGCGCCCTAAATACATGGTTCCCCCCTTCCTCTCTACCTCCCTTTTCCCCATTCGTACTCCGTGGGCGCCAAAACACCCTCTCCACCCCACCCTCCTCAGTCCACCGCCGTCCGCCACCCCATCCACCGCCGTCCTCCTCCACCATGCCGGAGCTGATACCCCGACGCCGCCGTCCATTACAAGAGATCAACCTCTCTCATCCACGGCTTCGGACCGGGATCATTGCATCCCGTCCTCTCGCTTCATCCCCGCCGTCGTCCACCTTGCCGGCGCCACTCCTACGACCGTCTCGTCCAACGCGCCCCGCCGCCACCGTCTACCCTCCTAGATCTGCTTCCACGCCGCCGACAGCCATCGCTACCGCAGCACCGTCAAACTCTCAGCAGATGCGTACACGGCGCCGCACCAGAGGCGGTACTCTTTCGTATCTGCTCAACTTATTTATCGCAGCAAGAAAATAGATCGCCACTGCTTTACTCGGATTTCTTGTCTTGGTTGCGAAGTTGCCTTTGTCCAGTTTGCACCTTCAGATCCGCCATGGCACGCTCAACACTATACTACCAATGCTTATGGTTTTCCCCTTTTATATTCCACACTAGTTAAATCACAGTAGACTAAATTTCAAAATTGGGTTAGTCGATTTTTCAGAGCTCGCCGGAGTTCGCCGGTGCGAACGAAGGGGCTCGGGTGGTTGTGGGACCTCGCCGAATGAAGAAAACTCGACGCGGGTGGGGGTTGGGGCGGGGGTGGGGGTGGGGGTGGCGGAGGAACACAGGCGGCGGGGGCCGGTGGTCCGGCCGGCAGCCCGTGCGGTGTTCTGTATGGGAAGAATCAGAGACGAGGAAGAAGATGGGTTAGGAGACGTAGGATCTTCATCCAACCGCCTGAAATGGTCGAGAGACAGCTGGGAGTTGCATTCTTAATGCGCTCTGGTTCATCATGTGTGGGCACTGCACAACCAACATTTTATTATCCAAAATCTGCTTGCTCTTCTTTACCATGTTCCTCTTCCGTTCTTCTTTAATATGTACTCTCTCCGTTCCTAAATACAAGTCTTTGTATAGATTCCACCATGGACTAAATATGGAGCAAAATGAGTGAATATACACTCTAAAATGTATCTGGATACATCTGTATGTGATCCATAGTGGAAATCTCTAGACTTATATTTTGGAACGGAGGGAGTATGATAGTGGTACAGTATGTTCCTTGTACTGAAGATGAGCAGGGACTTTTGCAGTGTAGAGGTCTATACGGTCGGTTGTGATGGACACTTTGATCCTCTTTGATTCGTAGGATCTTGTAAACATAGGAATAGGATTTGTAGTCACCTGCCCACTTGAATCCTATAAGAATAGCAAGGAAATGCGGGGAGCTGTGTCGCCTTTGAGAGTAACACTGATATTAACAGTACCGCACCTTCACTTGAAGAGAGCTGGTACCCGAAGCCTTTCTAGCCATACCGGCAATACTAGCACATATATTCTAGCAAGTTCCACTTTGCTAATTTTACTCTGATGCTTACGGTTTTCCCCGTTATATCCACACTATGATCTGCGTAGCTGCTTTGTGTCGCACTAGCAGCAGTCCACTCTTGAAGCTAAACACTGCAATTACTTACAAAATTGGCACCAAGGCATTGAGTGCCATTCTGGATGCAATGAAACTCATACGCTCCCCACCTGTTGATTCTTGTTCAGAATATGATCCTAATGACTCTTGTTCAAAATTGCCACATATAGATAGACAACATGGAATTGCATTTCTTTGGGCGCTGTGATTCATCATGAGTGGGCAACCAACATTGTATGCAATGAAGCGGAACCTCAAGAATATGCTTCCTCTTCTGTTCTTTAACATGTTCCTCTTTGTTTATTCTGTATTTAGTACGTACAGTATGTTCCTTGTCAGGAAGGGGCGCAGGGACATCTACAGTCAACAGCTGATAGAGCTGGCCTGTACGTGATCGATAGGCTTTCAATTACTAGCGACAATACAACACCGTATTTTCAAGCCAGTTCCACTTTCCCGATTTATATATCGTGGTTATGGTGTACCCCTGTTATGTACACTATGATCTGCCTAGTTGTTGTGTGATTTATATATCGTTGTTATCATGGTTTGGCAATAAACTCTCTATATAGTATATTATGAACCTATCATATGCCAGCTATCCTTACTTCTGGAGCCTATTTTTTGTGTACTTGTGCCAGATTATATAAATGCACGCACCATATTACAGCACACATGAGCTCTCTCATCAGAATCCAGTTATAGCACACAAGTGTTTACAGGGGCGCCCCTATATTAGAATATCATCTGCATTACAAAAATAATCTCACAACTATTTATGGTTTCATGGTTCTCAGATATTATACGCAATTACAGTGAATATCAGAATCCGCGCATCAGAAGAATATTGTGGAACACTGCAATGACTTACAAAATTAGCACCAAGGCATTGAGTGCCATTCTGGAAGCAATGAAACTCATACGCTCCCCACCTGTTGATTCTTGTTCAGAATATCATCCTAATGACTATTCTAACCTCGAGGAGTCAAAGGCAGATGGCCTGTCCTGTTCACCCATCAAGGTGCCTATTCTAATTTGGCAAGGATTTATTGATTGCGCGTATCTTGCATATGTTGTCTTGCATTTCTTCTACTTTGTTGCACCACCATCTGCTTAGTTTACTCATCATATAACCCGAGATGCCATGCCCATCCATTATCAATACATATTCCATCTGTCATCATACCATGTTTTTCCACTCAAATGCTATTCTTGTGCATCAGACATCAAAAAGGAAGAGGGTGATTGCCGAACCTGAAGGAGCACCAGCAAAGTCCTTGAAAAACGTGGTGGTGCCGGAGAAATCAGACAGCGCCCCACTTATATTGGCTGTACAACCAGTGACACTAAACGTAGGACCGACTCCAGCAGACTGTACCCATACTTCACTGGCCACACCACTAGCCCCAGCACACAGGACCTGCACTCTAGCAAAAGGTATACCGATTTCATTTGCCATAGCACCAGCTGTACCACAGAAAAATCCCACTCCAACAAAAAGTACAGCAAGTCCACTGGCCGAAGACCTATCCCAACTGCAGAGACGGCCAATTCCTGTAGATTGGAACCCCATTCCATTTATTCCCAGTTTAAAAGACAATGCTTTCAATGTTGTTAGGGACTACGTGCATATATTCCCATCATGGGAAGATTATAGTGAAGACAAACACCATTTTCACATCTTCCTGTCCAACTTACGTGTAAGTGGTATTATTCATGGTTATTATTTTCCTGTTTTCTGCTGATCGAACACATCAATGATTTACATTACATTGTTGCAACTAGGCGAGGGTCAATCTGGATAGTCATGACGAGCAAAGCTTGCTTGTGCTTTTCAAGGAAGCATTGCAGCAGTATCGGTGTTACCTGAGGAAATCACACTTTGATGGCAAGTCTATAAACGAATTTCCGGTGAAGTCTCCTGTGCTAAATTTAGAAGACATTGAATGGAAAAACCTTGTTATGCACTGGTCTCGTTCCCAGGATGAGGTACTGTCTATGAAATCAAATGACAATTTGAACTTCTACTTTTCCGCATGTGCCTTACGGATCTTTTTTGCAGGAAATCTTCTCGAAGAAGAATTCCGGTTTGAAAAGAACGACAGGATATTGCAAATATGCTGCCCGCTGCTTTGCTCTTGTTAGTACCTGTTGTCCTGAATCACTGTACTTGCATACATACCTTGTTCATTATGTGACAGCAGTATGCATGATAGCTTGCTTATCAATTGTTCGCTCCAAATTATCTGATCTATATGAATGGTTACATTAGTGTAGAATAGATCCAATGCCAATGATTTTTTAGCTCTGCATTGTTCTTGTAAGTACATGCTATCCTTTATCAGTGTACTTATATTGACAGGTAGTTGTTCATGTACCATCACTCTGCAGCTTATTTTCCTTTGCCCTCCATTTTCTACACATTAGATCTATATTTACTCTTACCATAAGGTTGGTACTGAAGAAGTTTCGCTGTGCATTGCTCCTGGCTGTGCCTTTTGCCTGTATCGCTGCACATACATTTATAGCTACTTGGTTATGTAGCATCACTCTTCATCTTATCTTAAATATTCTCCATTTTTTCGTATATTATCACATCTATATTTACTCTTAACAAAATGTAGAATAAAGGCAATGCTTATGAAGAAGATTCTATGGTAAACTTCTTGAATTGCCCCCCCCATCAGCATCGACAAGGGCTTTATAGAGCCTGTCTTCACCAGTAATGTAAGTTTGTCCTTCTCAAGCCTTCAAACTTTGTTGTGTATATTTGGTTAGGCATGACTGCAACAGCTGTTTATTTTTGGTGTTTGCATCAAATTGCATGTTTAAAGTTTATTATATAGTTCATAAACAAAAGTTTGCCCTTCTCAATTTAAGTTTTCAGTTGTACAACCAAGTTCCTTCTTCATACCATGTAAATTAAACTATACAGAGCAAGTGATCTTCTTTTGCACTGCATGTATGCTTCTGTTCTTCATCCGTAATCCAGTGGTGTGGTGAACCTACCCACTACAACACAATGTCATATTCTGCAATGTCTTAACTATGAACAATGTCATATCATTCTACTATTATTTAAACCGTCTCTTTATTTGCCAATCTGAAATGGGATAAATTGACAGCACACTAACCATTGATACTTATGAGTTCTTGATCTGTAATCCAGTGGTGTCCTGAAGCTACCAACTCCTTCACAATGTCATTTCCTGCCATGTCTTGACCTGAACAATACCATATTGTGTTAATGCAATTTTAAACTGTGTCACTTTATTCGTCAGTAAGAAATGTGATGAATTGTCAGCACTAATACTTTTATGTGCAAAACCTGTCATCTGTCTGCTTGTTTATCTTTCAGAGTGAGGAAGATATAAGTGTTGAACAAGCGCAGTCTCATCATCTTGCTCAGGTGGTTGCGTTGCAGCTCGCCAGCAGGGCTAACCTTTCTTGAACTCTATTAAAGTGCTGTCGGTTTTGTATATTATTTTGTCGACGTGTTTATTTGCACTGGTGGCGATCTTTGATGCCCAGTGTATGTAATCTGCTGTCTGCTTGTGCTTTATTATCATAGTGGCGAACTTTGATGCCCAGTGGATGTAATATGCCATAATTTCTTTATTGTATAGTCTAGGTTTTTTCTTATTCACGATGCTGCAGTTATTTTACTGTATATATATCCTGTCTTCGCAGTAAACCGGCCAAACCGTAAAATTATGGTACATAATCGGGCCATCATGCAATCACGATGTATGATCTGCATCATGGGCCTTGTCAAACTGGCCCACTAGTAGATTCGGGCCTTTAATAGGCCGAGTAACCCCCGGCCCTCTTTTCGGAAGAAAACTCAATGGGCTTTTACAAGGCTGAGAAGTAGGTTGGGCCTGAAACGTGCCGAACAGCAGCCCGAAATGGACCCCAGCCCATGATTGTGCGAATCACATCACGGGCTTTTCACAGGCCAAAATTGTCTCGGTCCTTGTTTGGCCCAATCAGATATCGGCTGCGAGCAGGCCGGATGCAAACCGGGCCGTAGTTAGGCCCAACTATATGACGGGCTTTTAACAGGCCGAAATTAATATAGGGCCGAAATGTTAAACGGGCCCTTAACAGGCCGAAACTAATATCAGGCTGAATTACTAAATGGGCCTTTAGCAAGTGGGCCCAAAAGCATAGCGTCCAGTTGACGGGCCCAATCTGATATGGGCCATAATTGAGGCCAAAGCCTCTTAAAGGGCCGGACCTGATCTGGGCCGTGATTTGGCCCAAAACGTGGGAGGCTTTTGACGGGCCGGATCTCATATGGGCCATTATTAGGCCCGAAACATGGCAGGCCATTAATGGACCGGATCAAATATGGGCCGGCATTTGGCCCAAAACATGGCAGCCAGTTAATGGGCCGGCCTACTAGGGTCCTCAAAATCTTGTGGGCCTACAGCTAGGCCGGCCCATTAGTGTCGGCGAAATCTCGTGGGCCTTTAGCTGGGCCGGCCCATTATGATCCGCAAGAATTTTGTGGGCCTTTACCTGGCCCAGCCCATTATGGCACACAAAAATCTTGTGGGCCTTTACCTGGACTGGCCCATTATGGCCCGCGAAATCTTGTGGGCCTTTAGCTGGGCCAGCCCATTATGGTCCGCAAAATCTCGTGGGCCTTTAGCTGGGCCGGCCCATTATGGTCCGCAAAATCTTGTGGGCCTTTAGTTGGGCCGGCCCATTTAAACTTGATGGGCCGTGCCACGTGTCGACGTATCAAAGGCGCCTTCTGTCCAATGAGTGGATGACATATGTCCCAACGATGAGCCGACACGTGTTTCCTCCAGCCAATGATGATTTTACACGTGGAAAATCCCCATTGGTCGCGGCTGTGAACGGGTTATCGGACCCAAAACCCGACCCGATAGCTTAACGGTGTTCCGTTATGGTGGATGCCACGTGTCGGTCACCCTTGACGAAAGCACTTCTGTGACGCGCGATTTATCGTCATGGAAGTGGACACTTCCGTGATGATAATTTTGGCAATGTCATGGAACACTTCTACGACAGCACAGGTATGACTATCTTGATTCTGTCATAAATTTGTCATGGATGTACATGCATGACAGAAAACGCGACCTACTGTGACAAACACGTATCATCACGGAAGTGTATTTTTTTTGTAGTGACGGCCCGTCGAGGCCGAGGCGCTCCCCGGCAAGGCGATGGACGACACCCTGATGTGCGTCATCGCCAGGGTTGAGCAGACCTTTGGCGCATGGCGCTTGAGTGCCACGGATCAAGATAAGCATGTCAGCGCCGACAGGCTGCAGCTCGCCGCACAACATGATCGATGGCGCACACCAGAGCAATCTAGGCGCGTCCGCGCCGATAAGTTGCGGCTCGCCGCACGGCGAGACCATTGGAGCGCCGCAGAGCGAGAGGCGTGGCGCACCGCACAGCAAGAGCGGATCCATCGGTGCTTGCCTGTTGTCGACATGGCGTCGCAGCTGGGTACACATCCCGTCAGTACCCCCATTCCTCGCCAGGAGTGGGCAGAGGCCCTTGGCACCGTACTTGCACAAGAGGTCGGCCGCACCGTACTTGCACTGGACGCCCGCCGCGCTGTTCGCCTTGTCTGCGGGCCGCTGGATGCCAACGCGCTGGTCCGTAGGCTCGACCGCCTCCTTGGCCTAGGTGTACACCTGGGCGCAATAGAGGAACATGGCCGTCGCATCCTCGAGCTGGTGGTCTCCGATGAAATAGCCAACTTGGAGCTCGAGATCGCGCTCCAGATGTACCGCGAGCGTGTCGACCGCTTGGACAAACGCCTGCACGAGTTTAGGCAGAGCCAAGAGCTATTGTAGGCAAGGGCTGCTGGTCATGGTCTCATGGACGCGTTTTATTTTTTTGAGTCGTTTCGACGTGGATAGCTATGTTTCACAGCCATCATAGTATTGCTCTGTTTATTCCTCTGTTTCAATGTGTCTACTCTATTTTTCGTTCTCATATATTCTGTTTCAATGTGTGTATATACGCTTTCCATTCTGTATATGTGGATGATAACAACTAGATTCAAATTAGTATACAAAAACAGATAGAAAATGGAATTCATAATATATATATTAATTGTTCATTAGTTCATCACATAATATATGTATATATATAATATCATCACATATACGTGATGATACTTAACTACTAGGTATAATGCATAAAATTGAAAACGAACAATACTAAAACTAATAATCCCTCCTGGGGCCAGTATTCCGGCAGCCCCTCGCCAGCAGCTCCCTGGTGCGCAGCGTCTTCCCAGTGCGGAGGCAGTACTCCGCCTCCTGCACCTCGTAGCGCTTGACATACCGATCTGTCTCTTGCTGGCGGACGCGCGCGAACGAGCTTGCCATTTTGTTGGGCGCCCACCAGAGCTCCTCGTCGGTGGCACACTGGAGCTTATCGGCCCACCTCCACACAGCGACGAGGCACCCAGCGCCTATGACCTCCCTTGCAAAGTACCCGTCTTCGTACACCTCCTCGGCACGACGACGCGCCCGCCCCCAACGCTCCGCCGCCTCCTTTTTCCAGGCGGCATCACGGGCTTCATAGGCCGCCTGGTACTTGGCTTCGTCCTCCGCCATCTCCTTCTTGAACGCCACTTGCCTGGCTTTCTCAGCCGGCGGCAGCGACTTCCATAGACAAAGATTGTACTGGCCCCAAAACAATCCAAAGTTGGGGGGTCCGGTGCAACCTTGTCAAGCGGCACGTAGGGGTCATTGTCGCTGCTATTCAAGTGAGCATCCTAGGGGGGCGGCGACTCCTCGTCGGCGTGTGGGCAGACCGGCGCGCGATGGCAAAGATTTGTGTGTGAGAGAGAGAGGGCGAGCGAGGGGAGGATGTTGATGAGAATGCAGGCGGGACGATGTGAGCAAGGGAGTATTTATTGGCGGCCGGAATCTAGATCGACGGCGACAGGACACACGCCGGTCGCCGGAATTTACGAGTACTGTAGTTTGAAATACACACAATTCCCACAGCAAAATCCGTGTGTGAACATAATAGCCGACGGCTTCCAATACAGAACCATGTCTGATTAATAATCCCCGCCACTCACCTACCAAACCTCGAGCCGCGAGATAGAGTGCCAATCGTGTGGGGACCGGTTGTCTTGCTCGATCTTTACATTTTCTTTTTTAAACACCAGATATTTACATCGTCTAATGATTTTAACTCACACACAAGTACACAAAAATCTGATTTTTCAAACCGTTATGGTTAGGCGTTGCATGTAGATGTAGTTCAAATTTGAATTACGGTCATTAAATGGTTAGAAAATCACTTAAATGACTTTAAAAGGTCAAATGACCCCTGAAATATTCCAAATTTTCACATGACAGTTGTATTAGTGCACGTTAAAATTAGAAAAAAATTGAAGGCCGTAAGAGGAAGCTATCTCCTGTTCGTCATCAAACATGCATTGTTCCCTCTCGGAACCACGAACCTTCTAGTGAGTTGCTCCGGTTTGTGAGGGGTGTGTGTCCAAACTTTCGTCAAACAGGCCAATTTTTTTACCACATCATCTTGGTGCCATGACATTAAACCAAGCAAGGTTTCATATTTTTCTAATCATTTTTTAATTTTTTGGAATTAAAATGCCATGGCACTCCATGCATGTGCCCATGCCTTGAGACCAATATGTTTGAAAATTCCTTCTAATTTACTGCACATGGAATTAACTCGCACGCAGGTACACAAAAATATGATTTTTCAAACCGTTTTGGTTAGGCCTTGCATGTAGATGTAGTTCAAATTTGAATTACGGTCATTAAATGGTTATAAAATCACTTAAATGTATTTAAAAGGTCAAATAACCCCTAAAATTTTCCTAATTTCACATGACAGTTGTATTAGTGCACGTTAGACGTAGAAAAAAATTGAAGGCCGTAAGAGGAAGCTATCTCCCGTTCGTCATCAAACATGCATTGTTCCCTCTCCGAAACACGAGCCTTCTAGTGAGTTACTCCTCTTTGTGAGGGGTGTGTGTCCAAACTTTCGTCAAACATGCCAATTTCTTTACCACATCATCTTGGTGGCATGACATTACATCAACCAAGGTTTCATGTTTTTTTGATCATTTTTTAATTTTTTGGAATTAAAATGCCATGGCACTCCATGCATACGTATGCATGTGCCCATGCCATGAGACCAATATGTTTGGAAATTCCTTGTAATTTACTGCACATGGAATTAACTCGCACACAAGTACACATATATGATTTTTCAAACCATTTTGGTTAGGCGTTGCACGTAGATGTACTTCAAATTTGAATTAGGGCTTTTAAACGGCTAGAAAATCACTTAAATGTCTCTAAAAGGTCAAATGACCCCTAGAATTTTCCAAAATTTTACATTATAGTTGTAGTAGTGCATGTTACACGTAGAAAAAATGGAAGGCCGTAAGAGGAAGCTATCTCCTGTTCGTCATCAAACATGCATTATTCCCTCTCCGAACCACGAGCCTTCTAGTGAGTTGCTCCGGTTTGTGAGGGGTGTGTGTGTCCAAACTTTCGTCAAACATGCCAATTTCTTTACCACATCATCTTGGTGGCATGACATTACATCAACCAAGGTTTCATGTGTTTCTGAATTTTTTTTTAATTTTTGGAATAAAAATGCCATGTCACTCCATGCATACGTATGCATGTGTCCATGTCGTGAGACAAATATGTTTGAAAGTTCCTTATAATTTACTGCACATGGAATTAACTCGCACACAAGTGCACAAATATGATTTTTCAAACCGTTTTGGTTAGGCGTTGCATGTAGATGTAGTTCAAATTTGAATTATGCTCGTTAAAAGGCTAGAAAATCACTTAAATGTCTATAAAAGGTCAAATGACACCTAGAATTTTCCAAAATTTCACATTACAGTTGTAGTAGTGCACGTTAGACGTAGAAAACAATTGAAGGCCGTAAGAGGAAGCTATCTCCCGTTTGTCATTAAACATGCATTGTTCCCTTTCGAAACCACGAGCCTTCTAGTGAGTTGCTCCGGTTTGTGAGGGGTCTGTGTCCAAACTTTCGTCAAACATGCCAATTTCTTTACCACATCATCTTGTTGGCATGACATTACATCAACCAAGGTTTCATGTGTTTCTGATATTTTTTCTTTTTTGGAATTGAAATGCCATGTCACTACATGCATATGTATGCATGTGTCCATGTCGTGAGACAAATATGTTTGAAAATTCCTTCTAATTTACGACACATGAAACTAACTCGCACACAAGTACACAAATATGATTTTTCAACCCGTTTTTGTTAGGCGTTGCATGTAGATGTAGTTGAAATTTGAATTACGGTCATTAAATGGCTAGAAAATATCTTAAATGTCTTTAAAAGGTCAAATGACCCCTAGAATTTTCCAAAATTTCACATTGCAGTTGTAGTAGTGCACGTTAGACGTAGAAAAAACTGACGGCCGTAAGAGGAAGCTATCTCCCGTTCGTCATCAAACATGCATTGTTCCCTCTCGGAACCATGAGCCTTCTAGTGAGTTGCTCCGGTTTATGAGTGGTGTGTGTCCAAACTTTCGTCAAACATGCCAATTTCTTTACCATATCATCTTGGTGGCATGACATTACATCAACCAAGGTTTCATGTGTTTCTGATTTTTTTTTTATTTTTTTGAATTAAAATGCCATGTCACTCCATGCATACGTATGCATGTGTCCATGTCGTGAGACAAATATGTTTGAAAATTCCTTCTAATTTACTGCACATGGAATTAAATCGCACACAAGTACACAAATATGAGTTTTCAAACCGTTTTGGTTAGGCGTTGCATGTAGATGTAGTTTAAATTTTAGTTACGGTCATTAAATGGCTAGAAAATCACTTAAATGTCTTTAAAAGGTCAAATGAGCCCTAGAATTTGCCAAAATTTCACACTACAGTTGTAGTAGTGCACGGTAGACGTAGAAAAAAATTGAAGGCCGTAAGAGGAAGCTATCTCCCGTTCGTCATCAAACATGCATTGTTCCCTCTCGGAACCACTAGCCTTCTAGCGAGTTGCCTCGGTTTGTGAGGGGTGTGTGTCCAAACTTTCGTCAAACATGCCAATCGTGTGGCGGCCGGTTGTCTTGCCAGATCTTTACATTTTTTTGAACACCAGATATTTACATCGTCTGATGATTTTTTAACTCGCACACAAGTACACAAAAATATGATTTTTCAAACCGTTATGGTTAGGCGTTGCATGTAGATGTACTTCAAATTTGAATTTCGGTCATTAAATGGTTAGAAAATAACTTAAATGTCTTTAAAAGGTCAAATGACCCCTGAAATTTTCCAATTTTTCACGTGACAGTTGTATTACTCCACGTTAAACGTACAAAAAAAATTGAAGGCCGTAAGAGGAAGCTATCTCCCATTCGTCATCAAACATGCATTGTTCCCTCTCGGAACCACGAACCTTGTAGTGAGTTGCTCCAGTTTGTGAGGGGTGTGTGTCCAAACTTTCGTCAAACAGGCCAATTTCTTTTTCCACATCATCTTGGTGCCATGACATTAAATCAAGCATGGTTTCATGTTTTTCTAATCATTTTTTTTATTTTTTGGAATTAAAATGCCATGGCACTCCATGCATGTGCCCACGCCTTGAGACCAATAGCTTTGAAAATTCCTTCTAATTTACTGCACATGGAATTAACTCGAACGCAGGTACACAAAAATATGATTTTTCATACTGTTTTGGTTAGGCGTTGCATGTAGATGTAGTTCAAATTTGAATTACGGTCATTAAATGGTTAGAAAATCACTTAAATGTCTTTAAAAGGACAAATGACCCCTAAAATTTTCAAAATTTTCACATGACAGTTGTATTAGTGCACGTTAAACATAGAAAACAATTTGAAGGCCGTAAGAGGAAGCTATCTCCCGTTCGTCATCAAACATGCATTGTTCCCTCTCAGAACCAAGAACCTTCTAGTGAGTTGGTCTGGTTTGTGAGGGGTGTGTGTCCAAATTTTCGTCAAACATGTCAATTTCTTTACCACATCATCTTGGTGGCACGACATTACATCAACCAAGGTTTCAAGTTTTTCTGATCATTTTTTAATTTTTTGGAATTAAAATGCCATGGCACTCCATGCATTCGTATGCATGTGCCCATGCCTTGAGACCAATATGTTTAAAAATTCCTTGTAATTTACTGCACATGGAATTAACTCGCACACAAGTACACATATATGATTTTTCAAACCGTTTTGGTTTGGCGTTGCATGTAGATGTAGTTCAAATTTCAATTACGGTTATTAAATGGCTAGAAAATCACTTAAATGTCTTTAAAAGGTTGAATGACCCCTAGAATTTTCCAAAATTTCGCATTGCAATTGTAGTAGTGCATGTTACACATAGAAAAAATTGAAGGCCGTAAGAGGAAGCTATCTCCCGTTCGTCATCAAACATGCATGATTCCCTCTCCGAACCACAAGCCTTCTAGTGTGTTGCTCCGGGTTTTGAGAGGTGTGTGTGTCCAAACTTTCGTGAAACATGCCAATTTCTTTACCACATCATCTTGGTGGCATGACATTACATCAACCAAGGTTTCATGTGTTTCTGAGTTTTTTTATTTTTTGGAATTAAAATGCCATGTCACTCCATGCATACGTATGCATGTGTCCATGTCGTGAGACAAATATGTTTGAAAATTCTTTCTAATTTACTGCACATGGAATTAACTCGCACACAAGTACACAAATATGATTTTTCAAACCGTTTTGGTTAGGCGTTGCATGTAGATGTAGTTCAAATTTTAATTACGGTCATTAAAAGGCTAGAAAATCAGTTAAATGTCTTTAAAAGGTCAAATGACTCCTAGAATTTTCTAAAATTTCACATTACAGTTGTAGTAGTGCACGTTAGACGTAGAAAAAATTGAAGGCCGTAATAGGAAGCTATCTCCCGTTTGTCATCAAACATGCATTGTTTCCTTTCGGAACCACGGACCTTCTAGTGAGTTGCTCCGGTTTGTGAGGGGTGTGTGTCCAAATTTCGTCAAACATGCCAATTTCTTTACCACATCATCTTGGTGGCATGACATTACATCAACCAAGGTTTCATGTTTTTCTGATGATTTTTTTATTTTTGGAATTAAAATGCCATGGCACTCCATGCATACGTATGCATGTGCCCATTCCTTGAGAGCAATATGTTTGAAAATTCCTTCTAATTTACTGCACATGGAATTAACTCGCAAATTTGGATTACGGTCAGTAAATGGCTAGAAAATCACTTAAATGTCTTTGAAAGGTCAAATGACCCCCAAAATTTCACATTACAATTGTAGTAGTGCACGTTAGACAAGGAAAAAAATGAAGGCCGTAAGAGGACGTTATCTCCTGTTCGTCATCACACATGCATTGTTCTCTCTCGGAACCACTAGCCTTCTAGTGAGTTGCTCCGGTTTGTGAGGGGTGTGTGTCCAAACTTTCGGTAAACATGCAAAAAAAATTACCACATCATCTTGGTGGCATGACATTACATCAACCAAGGTTTCATGTGTTTCTGATTTTTTTATTTTTTGGAATTAAAATGCCATGTCACTCCATGCTTAATTGTGTCATAGCCGTTAGACCAAAATGTTTGAAAATTCCTTCCAATTTACCGCACATAGAATTAAATCACACACAAGTACACAAAATATGAGTTTTCAAACCGTTATGGTTAGCTGTTGCATGTACATGTAGTTCAAATTTCAATTATGGTTATTGAATTGCTAGAAATCACTTAAATGTCTTACAAGGTCAAATGACCCCTAAAATTTTCCAAAATTTGACATGAAAGTTGTATTAGTACTACAAAATTTCTCGTTCATTTAAAACACCATCCATTACCACTTTACTCCAAATTCATCTTTCACAGCTAATAAAAAATATCTACGACATCACACACAGTTCTTTTCTAGGAACCGTTTGCGATGAAAATATCTGGGTCTATTTAAGTCTCCCTCTTTAAGCTTCGCCGGCTCGTCTACTCCTGTTCCGGCAACCCCCGAATCCATGAATCCTGATCCCCATTCCCGCACCCCCTTCTTGCAAAGATGACGTCGTG
>NC_057799.1:349602886-349623799 GCF_018294505.1 Triticum aestivum
CCGCCTACACCGAGAGTGCCGCCACATCCGCATTGAGCGCAGCCGCTTCCACCGAGAGGGCGTCTACGGCAGCCGACAGGGCTGTAGCTACTGCTACGACGGCAGCTGCAAACTCCAGGAGTGCTCGAGCTGCCGTCCATGCCTCCGATGTTGCCCTGGCCCGGGTCGAGGCCATCCACGCCAAGATCGAGGATGCACACGCCAAGATATTCCAGACCACCTCGGTCTCCAGCATGCAACCCACGTCTGAAAAGGCAGCGGTGGCCATGGAGCACCTGCTTCCTCATGAGGTCGCCGAGCGGGAGATGGAGACGCAGGAGGTAGCGGAGATCGAGAAGCGCCGGGAGGAGGAGTTGCGCGTGGCCGAGGTCGAGGTAGACAAGAGTCTGTCCGTCAGTGGGCGAGCTCTGGTGCAGCCACTACTACGAGTACTAAAACCTTGAGGGCGGTGCCGAGGATGAGGACGAGGAGGCGGTCGACTTCAGCAGGGGGACGCGGAGTCTACCAATGGCGGCATGTCGCCAGGACAAGTCATCAACATCTCATCTCACACCGGCGATGCATAGGCCGGCGCAGCGGCGGATTTGTTAAAATTATGCGTACTTAGGCTTTGTTTTTAATGCTGGTCTTTTGTTAGAGCAATGTTTAGGTCAACTGGCTATGTTTAATTACTAAAATTGCTCGATTTAGTAAGTGTGGTATGTCTGCCGTACGCTCTTTAGTGTGCCCAAATTAGCAAGCGATGTTAAATTATGCAATGACGTACCCGGGGTAATTTCCACCAAAATTTTAATTATCAAACTCATCCCATGCGCGTAAAGCAGAAGAATCATTTGTGATGCCCACAATCGTTCAAAGTGAATGGTCCGGCGGCACCGCGCGCGAAGTTTCCCTCCACATTTCCAAAATTTTGGCCTACTGCCAAAATATCTACCCCGCCCCCCTTCCCCCCTTCCCCACCCCCTTTTCTCCCCGACCACAAGTCACATTTCCCATGTTTCCTCCTTCCTTCCTTCCTAAGCTATAGACGCTTCCTCGCTCTCGCCGTCTCGCATCCTACAGCCGGGGTCGCCATGGTCTTCTTCAAAGACCTCTCCAGCGGTTCCTCCTCCGGCGACGACTCCTTCACCACCTGGGTATGCCTCTCTTCTCTCTCTCGGGCTATGACTTGGAATGAAGGATTTTTACCCGGCGGTCGGTTTGAGTCATTTGTTCCTCTTGTAGCTCCCTAGAACCATCAGTGACAACGAATGGAGCGGGGTGGCTGAAGATCTATCTGCTCATTGTCACCATAAATATCCATGCGTGAAGCTAGTTGCGTTTGAATCTGTGGACAGTGGGAGGAAGTTTCTGGCATGTGCAGAGAAGGTTAGTCCCTCTTTCATTGTTACAAATTATTTGTTAGATGTGATTCAGACACTGTCATGGTCCCAACCCATTCATACCACACCTTCAACCAAACGCATCCTAAGACAGTGTCACTGTTTGTACCTAGTATCTTAAATGTTGCCATCTCATCAGCGGTGCCATTATAAAATTATTTGGACCATTTCAGCAGTTTGTGCAGCCCACTTTGGTCCACACATCCGAGCAGCCAAGCAGTAAAATACAAAATCTTTATGGCACAAAGGAACCGGGCATCGGAGCAACTACGTGCTCCGGAGTCTGGGTCCCTGATTTTTTTCCAATGCATCGGCTTGCCAGTGCAGGGCACCGGTGCGAGATGTAGCAACAGTTGTCTTTACCCCAGTTTTGGCATACATAGTGGACGGCCTTAGTGCTATTAGTTCTATGTTACTAAATTTGTGCATGTACACACCTGTTAGTGCCAATTTGCTGTCATCCAAACACTATCGCTATGCTATTGCACTTATATTTACCTTCCTCATAAAATGTTCAATTTGTTATTTATTGTACATGAGTAAGAACTTGTAGCGTCGTTGTAGTTAATTATTGCTTCTGATGTTCCAGAATTTGGTTGTTGTCTCAGTAGCAATTAATTCGTTTGCACATTGATCTTTTCGAGAAGATATGTCATAATTAACATGTTTCTTCGGTTTTTAAAAATAAGCATTGGTGATTTTCTATGTTGCTATAAACCCATTTCCCCTACAATTCTTACTGATCTAGTTTTAAATATTATAGGATGAACGGAAGTGTTCTTATGTGGAGTGGGTTGATCAAGAGTGGCCACAGTCTTTGAAGATGTGCCTAGCGAAGCTCTGGAGCATGTATGAGGAAGAGAACAAACGTAGGCTTAGAGAAACTGTTGTCAACGCTGAAGAATATTTGAAGATGCGGGATAAAAATTTGAAGGTGGAGAATGAGCTCAGATCTTTTAAATCAGACTTTGCTAAGATGGTGTTGGCGAAGGAGGAGGCACTTTCCTAGTTGGCCCGTGTAAAACAGGTTCTTGCTGAACTGAAAGCAGAGGTGGATAAGACGAGCCTGGATGATCTCGATTAGGGAAATGAATATATTGTTCTTATGAAGTTGAACTAGCTATATGTTGTACTGTGTTGTTTTCATGTAGCTACCGTACTGTGATGTTATAATATATTTATGTGCCTGATATGAAATTGGCAAACAGCTGTTCGATATGAAATGTGAATTTGCGTAATACTGGAATTATTAATTGTAAACTAATAAACCTGGTAAATGTGTCATGGACCTTTGTAAACGGTTCTGGCAGTAAAAGCGCTTGCGATGGATAGCCCAATGCCACATAGTTTTCTTCATCAAATCGTGTGTGATATAGTTGATAAAAGCAAACAGTTAACCAAGGCAGGCCATGTGTGATAGTTACACCTTTCACACACGAGCCTACACATAAAACTGTGTGGGATGTACGTACGAACGGAAATGTTTTCCCTGGATTGACTGTGTGGGATGTACATAAGAACGGAAACGTATTCCTTGGATTGACTGTGTGTGATATACATACGAACGAAAATGTTTTTCTGGGATTCACCATGTGGGATGTACATACCCACGGAAATGTTTTTCTCGGATTACCGTGTGGGATGTACATACCTACGGAAATGATTGGGTTTCGATGCCTCGCCCGATCGCACACGGCCCCAGCCTGTGTCCCAGGAGGGCGTATCCCTGACGATTTCTAGGTCGTGTGGGAAGGACCCCCCTATCGCCCACACTCACTTGGCGACGGTTCCAAATGCCGTCGCGGAAAGGGGTTAAAAACCGTTTGTATAGCACTAACGCGCACCAGTGATAGGTCGAGTTCATACCAGCTTTTCCTCATCTCAATCATTTCATCATATATCGTCATTATTTCCTTTCACTTGCACGACCAAACGATGTGGATAATAATAAGAGTGCATGTGCATTGGACTAAGCTAGAATCTGCACACATTTATTCAAAGGAGAAGGCAAGGTAATATGGGCTCTTTGTTAGATCAACAATAATGCATATCAGAGCCACCCAACATTTTCATCGTGGTCTTCTCCTCTCGACCCCCAAAGAAAAGAAAAGAATTTCAAAGAAACACACTGAAATATTTTTTGGAGTTTTTGTTTTTCTGAAGAAAGTAAAACAAGAACGAGAAAAACTATTTACACGGGAAAGCTCCCAACAAGCAAAAGAAGAACGAGAAATCTTTTTGGGTTTTCTTTTAATATTACAACTAAGTATGCATAGAAAGTAAACTACAACTAATTTTTTTGTTTTTTCGAACACACAAGAAGAAAGCGGGGAAAAGAAATACACTAACATGGATAATACAATGAAAAAGTATGAACACCGACAATTGAAATGAGTGTGTGAACATGAATGTGATGTCGGTGAGAAATACGTACTCCCCCAAGCTTAGACTTTTGGCCTAAGTTGGTCTACGCCCACGGCTGGCCTGGTGGATATCCAAAGTTGTAGTCGGGGTTGTACTAAGATGCATCAGCTACTGCCTGAAGGGCTGCAGCATGGAGGCGAGCAGCCTCCGCTGTTCTCTCATACTCGTTTTCCTCCTCTCTAGTTATAAAATATCCCCCATTTACCTAAAGTTAAAGAAGGCGGGAGCAGGAAGAGTAACATGGACGGCGCGCCATCTATCAAAGATTAGTCGGTATTGGAGGAACTGTTCGTTCCTCTTAAGAAACTGGTAGCGTACCATAGCATCATAATCTAGAAAAGCAGGTGGCAACTCAATATCATACCCTCTTATGGGTACACCCAAATAATTAGCTAACCGACTTGCATAAATCCCACCAAATAAATCTCCATCTTTAGCATTAAGATGTAACCTCCTCGCAATAATAGCCCCCAAGTTATATCGCTTATCACCTAACACCGCACACTTAAGGACACTAAGATCTGGAACGTAAAGGTGGCTATGATGATGTTTACCATTAATGCATCTTCCTATAAAGAGAGAAAAATAATGTATAGCAGGAAAGTGAATGCTCCCTATGGTGGCTTGTGTGATATTTCTAGTTTCTCCCACAATGATGCTAGTAAGGAAATCATTGTATTCAGATTTGTGAGGCTCACTAAGAATACCCCATTGTGGAATTTTGCATGCATCACAAAAATCTTCTAGGACCATGGTATAAGATTCATCATAAAGATCAAACAGGACAGTATGAGTATTACGCTTAGATGAAAACTCAAACCTCCGCACAAAGGAATCATTGAGATAAAAATATTGTAGGCACTTGTCTGACAAGAAGTCCTCAATGCCGGCATTTTGTACGTATGCATAGAACTCATCCTTGAAACCTGCACGGACCATAAATTCATCCGACGACCATTCACAAAGCTGCACTTGAGCTTCCCTTGGTGGTTCAAGGTCGGTTCGCGTATCGTGAGCCTCGGTGCTTGCTTCCTCGAAGAACCACCTTGGTACATTCTCCTAGACATTTTTCTTCCTCTGAAAAATTTCTGAAATTTTTAGTGACTCAAAATAAAAGTGAACCAAACTCAACAAAATTGATAGCAACTGTGCCTAAAGGCTATATCATGCATCAAAATTGATTTGGACCATATAAATTTGACATGCAAGCTCAAGAACAATGTCACCACAACAGCGAAAATTTGTAATAAATAAAGCACTAGAACAAAAACTAATTGGACCATTGGAGGAGTCACATACCGAAGAACAATCCCCAAAGCAGTTTTTTGAATGGAGCTTTGAGCAAGGAGATCGAAAATGGCAGCAAAATGAGCAAGAACACGAGTTTGAGCTATGGAGTGATTTTTTCTGGAGGAAGACGAAGTGGATGGGTGCTGGATTAAGTGGAGGGGCACGTGGGGCTCACAAGGACAGGGGCGCGTCTAGGGGGGTAGGGCGCGCCCTCCACCCTTGTGGCCCACTAGTGAGGTCCCCTAGTGTGTTCTTAGTGCCAGAAATTCTCAAATATTATATAAAAAATCATACTAAATTTTCAGGGCATTTGGAGAACTTTTATTTTCAGGACATTTTTTATTTCACGGATAATTCAGAAAACAGACAGAAAATACTAATTTTTCTTTATTTATTCTAAATAACAGAAAGTAAAAGATGGGTACATAGAGTGGTGCTTTCTAAATTCATCCATCGCATGCTCATCAAAAGGAATCCATTAACAAGTTTGATCAAGTCTTATTAACAAACTTCTTCCGAATGACATGAAACCAGAGAATTTTCGAATAATACTAGGTTACCTCAACGGGCATATGCATGTCCCCAAAAATAAGAATATCATATTTCTTTTTGACACTAGGAAGAGGGAATTAAAAACCTCCAATAGTAATAGTTGAAATTTTTCCAATAGAATTGATACTATGAAATTGAGGTTGTTTCTTCGGAAAGTGTACTGTATGCTCATTACCATTAACATGAAAAGTGACATTGCCTTTGTTGCAATCAATAACAACCTTTGCAGTATTCAAAAAAGGTCTACCAAGGATGATCGACATACTGTCGTCCTCGGGAATATCAAGAATAACAAAGTCCGTTAAAATAGTAACATTTGCAACCACAACATGCACATCCTCACAAATACCGATGGGTATAGCAGTTTATTTATCAGCCATTTGCAAAGAAATTTCAGTAGGTGTCAACTTATTCAATTCAAGTCTACGATATAAAGAGAAAGGCATAACACTAACACCGGCTCCAAGATCACATAAAGTAGTTTTAACATAGTTTCTTTTAATGGAGCATGGTTGCAAAGATCCAAGCATTGACTAGCAGACTTATTATGAGGAATATCACCTTCATCAAATCTATGGAGAGAGTTTACCTCTACTACCTGTGTCGGGTTATCAAGACCATGTATTTCTTCAATAGGCGGTAAGTTCTTAACATCTTCAGCTTTAATACCTTTTTCTTTCATGGATTTCTTTGCCTCTTGCATATCTTTAGGATAGAGCAGTAGAATACCCCTTTTCTTCGGAGTTGGATCAGGAGTTGGTTCAGGAAGTGTTCAATCATTATCATTACTCAATATATTATTCAATAGCAATTCAGCCTGCTCAATAGTTCTTTCCATGAAAACACAACCAGCACAACTATCCAGGTGGTCTCTGGAAACATCGGTTAGTCCATTATAAAAGATATCAAGTATTTCATTTTTCTTAAGAGGATGATCAGGCAAAGCATTAAGTAATTGGAGAAGCCTCCCCCAAGCTTGTGGGAGACTCTCTTCTTCAATCTGCACAAAAATTAATATTTCCCGTAGAGCAGCTTGTTTCATATTAGCAGGGAAATATTTTTCAAAGAAGTAGTAAATCATATCCTGGGGACTACGCACACAACCAGGAGCAAGAGAATTAAACCATAACTTAGCATCACCCTTTAATGAGAAAGGAAACAATTTAAGAATATAGTTATAGCGAATTTTTTCCTCATGAGCAAATAGGGTGGCTGTATCATTCAGTTTAGTAAGATGTGCCACCACGGTTTTAGATTCATAAGGATCATATTCAACCAAAGTAATTAACTCAGGGTCGACAGAGAATTCATAATCCTTATCAGTAACAAATATAGGTGAAGTAGCAAAAGCGGGATCATATTTCATTCTAGCATTCAAGGATTTTTCTTTCAGCTTAACTAACAGTTTCTTAAGATCTTCTCTATCATTGCAAGCAAAGAAGTCTCTAGCAGTTTCTTCATCCATAACATAACCCTCAGGTACAATAGGCAATTCATATCTAGGGGGAGAATCATAATCTTCAGTGTCAGTAATATCATCAGTTTCAGTAATTTCATTCTCTCTAACCCTAGCAAGTTGTTCATCAAGAATTTCACCTAGTGGCACAGTATTATCAAGTAGAGAAGTGATATCATCATAAGCATCATGCATAGCAGAAGTGACATCATCAATAACATGTGACGTATCGGAATCAATAGAAGGTGTAGGTGTCGCAAGTTTACTCAAAACAGAAGGAGAATCAAGTGCAGAGCTAGATGACAGTTCCTTACCTCCCCTCGTAGTTGAGGGAAAAATCTTAGTTCTTTGATCTTTCAAATTCCTCATAGTGATCAGCAGATATAAATCCCAAGTGACTCAGAGAATAGAGCTATGATCCCCGGCAACGGCGCCAGAAAAAGGTCTTGATAACCCACAAGTATAGGGGATCGCAACAGATTTTGAGGGTAGAGTATTCAACCCAAATTTATTGATTTGACACAAGGGGAGCCAAAGAATATTCTCAAGTATTAACAGCTGAGTTTTCAATTCAACCACACCTGAAAGACTTAATATCTGGAGCAAAATATTTAGTTGCAAAGTAGTATGCAAGTAGCGGTAACACTGGTAAAAGTAACAGTAGCAGTTTTGTAGCAATCGTAACAGTGGCAACGGAAAAGTGATGGAGCAAAGATCAATACGAAACAAGCTCATATGCAATGGATCAATGATGGATAATTATATCGGATGGCATTCATCATGCAACAATTATAACATAGGGTGACACAGAACTAGCTCCAATTCATCAATATAATGTAGGCATGTATTCCGAATATAGTCATACGTGCTTATGGAAAAGAACTTGCATGGCATCTTTTATCCTATCCTCCCGTGGCAGCGGGGTCCTATTGGAAACTAAGGGATATTAAGGCCTCCTTTTAATAGAGTACCGGACCAAAGCATTAGCACTTAGTGAATACATGAACTCCTCAAACTACGATCATCACCGGGAAGTGTCCCGACTATTGTCACTCCGGGGTTGCCGGATCATAACACGTAGTAGGTGACTATAACTTGCAAGATAGGATCAAGAACACAAATATATTCATGAAAACATAATAGGTTCAGATCTGAAATCATGGCACTCGGGCCCTAGTGACAAGCCTTAAGCATAGCAAAGTCATAGCAACATCAATCTTAGAACATAGTAGATACTAGGGATCAAACCCTAACAAAACTAACTCGATTACATGGTAAATCTCATCCAACCCATCATCGTCCATCAAGCCTACGATGGAATTACTCACGCACGACGGTGAGCAGGATGGTTGATGATGACGATGGCGATAGATTACCCTCTCCGGAGCCCCGAACGGACTCCAGATATGCCCTCCCAGGAAGAACGGGCTTGGCGGTGAATCCGTATTGTAAAACGCGATGAATACTTCTCTCTGATTTTTTCTCCCCGAACATGAATATATGGAGTTGGAGTTGAGGTCGATGGAGGTCCAGGGGGCCCGCAAAGACAGACGGCGTGCCCCAGGGGGGGTGGGCGTGCCCCCACCCTTGTGGCCAGGCTGTGGGCCCCCTTCGGTTGATTCTTTTGCCAATATTTTTTATTTATTCCAAAACTGATCTTCCTGAATTTTCAGGTCATCCCGAGAACTTCTATTTCTGCGCAAAAATAACACCATGCAAATTCTGCTGAAAACAACGTCAGTCCGGGTTAGTTCCATTCAAATCATGCTAGTTAGAGTCCAAAACAAGGGCAAAAGAATTTGGAAAAGTAGATACGACAGAGACGTATCAGACTGATTGCAAAACTCGATGAGACTGAAATTATTGCAACAAGTTACAGAAGGTTTGCCAAGCCATCCCGGTGGCACCGATTGCAAAACCCAATGGGACTGAAATAAATGCAAGTGGTTATAGAAGGTTGGGCAGGCAAAACCGATGGGACCGAGAACCATATATCGGTGGATCCGATTTGTTAGGGTTTGGCTGTGGCTATGTCCATATGAACTCGGTGGCTTCGGATAGGGAAATTTCGATGGGCCGAGTTGGAATGTAGGGTTTGTACATATTTGGATAGAGAAAGTGGCTGAAGGTTTTGGAGAAATATCACTAAGCACTTGAGAAAATAGATCATTAAGCAATACCTCATCCCCTTTTAACAGTACTGGCTTTCCTATGGACTCAATGTGATCTTGGATCACTTAACCAAAAATGGAGAGTCATGAGCTTTTGCCAAACCATGTCCTTAGCATTTTGAGGGGTCCACAGTCACTAGTCCTCACCATGCCAATCATTGAACATACTGAAATCTTTAACTTGAATGGACATTAGTTCAGTGAGATATATGCTGTTATGGATTACCAAAACCACCCGGGGATTAGTTGCACTTTTAATCTCCCCCTTTTTGGTAATGGACGACAACATATAGATCAAAGCACTACTGCAGGATGGTCCAAACGCGACAGTCGAATCATAGACCCTTCGATGAAACTGTGTGTGATGCATCAATCACAAACAGTTATGTAATAAAACCGTCAAAAAAGATGCAAAACGTTTGCGATGGCAGCAACATCAAACACGGTTCATACAAGAGTTGCATGTGCGATGAGTGGCAAATGGTTAATCCATAAGAACTGTGTGTGATGATGCAGAACAACAGAAATGGGCAGCCAGATGAGGGTGTGTGCGATATACGGCATACAATTCACTAGGATGAATTGTGTGTGATTAGGCAACACAATGGAAATGGTTCAACTGAACAAGATGTGTGTGATACGCGGCAAATAGGTCCGTAATCAGAAATGTGTGCGAAGACCAATAATAACACAGACAATTATTGCTAATAAGCCATGTGATTTGCTCTGTCTACAGAAGAATAACATGTATATATATATATAACTGAAATAAACATCCAATTACATAAGTGACTATATAGATCATTCGCACACACCTCAATAAACAATTGCATGCATTCTAAACTAGGAGAAACGATCATCTAGTCATCTACTTCTTGTGACGCTCCCGCCACTGCTCTATGGCTCGATCCTTCATCTGGGGCACGAAGAAGACACTCCCTCATGTCAAAGATTCACATGTACATCTTGTAGCTTGTGTACGCGTCCTTGCCCGCGTACTTGACGTGTTGTTCATCCAGTCTCTCATGCCAGACACTGTGCCATGTGTTCTTGTCCTTCTTTCTCTCATCCTTCATCTCCATGTAGTAGGGGTCGATGATGCCCGAGGTGAGGTCAACCAGGGAGTTCTGCTTGTTGTTATCATTGCCCCCGACCTTGTAGTGGTCCTGGATGTTGACAAGATTCTGGCATTCCAAGCCAGAAACCTTGAGCGCTTTTAGATCGTTGGTGGTATCCACCGTAGTGAAACTGTAGTCAGAGCTATTGATAAACCTGGAGAAACGCTCGCAAGGACTTGTCGCCAGGTGGTAGTGGTAGACGAGGACCTCATGTCGCACGCACAACTAGGGACATCAACCTTCCGATCATGCCTGGCACGACCGACGGTGTACTCGAGGTCGAAGCCGGCCACTTGGTACTTGTCCACGGCAAGCAACTGCTCCATAGTTTGGATGGAGCTCTCCACTGAGAGCGGATCATTTGTGTACACCACCAAGAGGGCCTTCCCATTCACGTGGGTGTCCATTACATGATGCGTGGTGAACTGCCCGCCGTTGTCGTCGTCAGCCGCTGGGAGTGCCATTGGAGCCACGGGGAGCGCCACTGGAACCGCTGGATGTCCTCTCTATATGTGTCGTCGTGGATATGCTTATTGTGTCGTGTGGTGCGAGAGACAACGGTAAATGGCCGCTTGAATAAATGGGGGTCGGGCGGCCTGGATTCTCAGCGCGTCCGCATGGCAGTTTTTGCAGTGGGTAACTGCATCGTCGTGCCGCGCCCGGCGCAACCGCATGCACACGAACGTGCGCCGGCCCCAAACACTGGCAACACACATGGAGGGACGAGGGCAGAGCGCCCGGAGTGAGGCGAGAGCAGAGCGTGCACGACGGGGCGCGAGCAGAGCGCACCGCGGCCGCCTCAACCGCAAGCAACCACATGCATAGAGCAGATGAACATGCAGGAAATGGTCGCCTACAAGCCGACCGACAGTTGCGTCGCTGCGTAGAGAGCGGCCGTGCGCTACTACCTCCGTCTTGGTCTATTAGTCCCCTTTATATTATGTGCCATACTTTGGCCGTAAATTTACCCAACAAAATGTTAATGCATGTTATAAAAATTATATAATTGGAAACTATGTTCAAATACAAATCCAACTATATAATCTTTGGCGACATGCATTCGTATTTTATTAGTTAAATCCTACTTATAAACCAGGACGAGGGTATAGTAGGTAACTAAATCGCAAACATTTTTTTATTAACCGTATGTGTACGTGGCCTTTCATCCTCCTCTCGCACGTCTTGTTACCCCGCTGCCGCATATCGCTTATAGCGCAAGCTTGCGCAGCGCGTGGGGGCGTTCTTTTGGCCAAACGGTGGCTCGAAGTGGCGCCAATGAATCATCGGTGAGCCCATTCCCGTGCAACCTCACAGGTTCCCGAGCAAGCTTCCCGCCCGACTTGGTGAAATCCCCCAAAATCCCAATGCTTACAGGCCTGCTATAAAAACCCTCACGGCCGGCGAGTCATGTGTCGCATTTTCCCCTCCCTCCCTGTAGCTTATCTCGTATGCTTCTCCTACAATCGCCAATGGCGCCGGTCCATCGTCATTGCTCAGCCACCCCGCCGTCATGAAAGGACAGCTCCAGCTGGGAGGCTACACCGCGGCCACGGCGCAGTCCCCGGCGTAGAGTAGTGCGTGTGGCATCCCTTTTGGGTGTGCGCAGAACACCCACCACACGGTCCATCACCGCTGCCCGTCGGCAGCTGTTGTCGGCCGCCGTTGCCACCACACCATCGTCTGCAGCCGTGACCACCACACCACCATCGAAAGCCAGGGCCGTTGCCCGCTCCGCCACTGCGGCCCGAAGGCGGGAGGTGGCTATCATGGCCGCCACCCCACTGCCGGCCACCGTGGCCATCACCCGCTCCGCCACCGCAGCCTGAAGGTGGGAGGTGGTGGTCATGGCCGCCACCCCATCATCGGTTGTCATGCCCGCCAGCCCACCATCGACCGCCGGGGTCATCATCCCCTCCGCCACCGCCACCCGAAGGCGGGCGGCGGAGGTGGAGGCCCGCACGTGCGTTAGCGACCTTGCGCACTACACCGAGTTCCTGTGGGAGGAGGAGGAGTGCCTCGTCGGGCATGCAAAGAGCCTTACCGCCACTGTGGCCACAACACACGCCACCTCAGAGGCAAGGAATCAGGAGATCTACGAGGAGAACCACCGCTTTGAGAGGGGTCGTCTGGAGCGGCAGAGGGCGTTCAAGGTGAGCGTCGCTGAAGGTGCAGCAGCGGCAGGCGCCGTATTGCAGTTGTCCAGCTCGTCGGTAGGCTCATCCTCCTCCTCTGCCTCTTACTGAGCGTGCTCGGCAAAGGAGAGGCTGCCGGAAGTAGTACAAAGCCCCTCTGTAGGAGTAGTATTTAGGGGCTATTTTGTTCAGTTCATCTGACTATATATGTGGTGGAACTGTACAATGCACTTAAAATTAGCTAGTATATATAGTTGAACTAGCTATTTCAGTACGTGGTTGGCAACAAGGGGAAAAGTTTGTTCGGTTCAGCTGTCGATTTGAACTGTTTGTATAAAGAACGACTGCTTAATCTATGAATGAAATCTAAGCTTAATTACTGAATTCTAGTTGCAAAAATGAGATAGCGCTAGTGATTTTTAGCTGCATATTTTGACAAATCGCAGTGTTACAAGGTTGACAAATGGCAATGTTACTAGATCATCAAATGTCAATCTTTCCAGTTTGACAAATGGCAATATACCCAATATGACAGATGCAAATCTTACCAAATTGTCTGTACGTGGTTGCACACGGGTCATCCAAAACAACCATTTGCGTTGAAGGAATGTACAAATCCTGCTTGCACATTTTCTCTTGGCTTAGCGCCGAAGTCTGGCTTTGCATACTGTATTCAATCTGAACCGTTTGCATTGAAGAGATGCACAAATCCCGCGCTGCGAATTTTCCCTTAACTTAAGGGGAAAGACCATAGCTCTCACTTTGCATATGGGTGTTCTATCTAAAATGTTTGCGATCAAGAGCTGCACAAATCCTGCTCGGCACATTTTCCCTTGGCTTCCTGGGGAAGCTGTCGGTTTGCATACGGGTGTTCAAACTAAAACGTTTGCGATGAGTGTTTTATATTTAAAAACCATTGACGTTTTTTCGAAAGAAAATCGCTTGATAAGTCTGTACATTAAGAGAGAGAAACGCAAGTTCGTTCAAACCATATCTTTCATTCAGTCACACTGCAAAATTATATTCATATGATCTAGATATAATATTAAACCCCAAAGAAAAACTATTTCCGGCGGCGACGGAGGCAGCGTGCCATGCCGGCGTTGTCATTGTCGTCCTCCGGGACACCGTTGTTGAACTCTTCAAGGCAGCACAAAATATTCTTCACTTGGAAATCAAACATCATATCGTCGTGCGATCGACGGGCGGAGCACGGGAGGATGGCAACCAGCGGCGCTGAGAGGTAGCGGCCGATGGCGGCATCCCATGCCGCTGAGGGGGGCGCGCGCACGGGCATGGGCGCGGCGGGTGCAGCAAAACGCTCAGGGACTGGCGCCGCGGTGGGTGGAGGGGCACGCACGGGCACGGGCATGGGGCGCTGGCATGTACACGACCTTGCGCGGGTCCGCGGAGACCACGTTGACGCTCGCGGCTTCCAGCTCTATGATAGTGCTCGGCGACCAGCCCGTCAATGCTACGGGGATGGTCGCTGGCACGGGCGCGGGGATGGGAGCTGGGACGGGAGCGGGGGCAGCAACCATCGTGGCCAGCTCATTCAGGGCCATGTCCATGAGGCCCCATTCCTCCTTATTTACTATCTCCTCCGGCTCGGATTCGACTTCACCAAACTTGAAGACTAGTGGCAGATGATCCTTCTGCGCCATGGGGTTGGTGGAGGACTGCGGGAGGGAGGGGAATGGGAGGCGAACAGTAAGGCCGCCCGTATTAAGAAGCGGCTCGGGCGCCAGTAATGGAGAGGATGCGAGCAAGGGCGGGTGGCCATAGAAGTCAAAGGGCGTAGCGTACAGCTTGCACGCTTCCCGGCCAGCCTGCACATTGGAGGACAGCTTGCACACCTCTCGGTCAGCCTGTGCACCAGACTGGGCTCGCACGCCTCCCGTTCAGTCAAGTAGCTGTCCGCACGGCACCTCCTATAGCCATTAAAACCAAGACACGTGGTGTCACATGAATGGTTATCAGAACGCACACGATTTGAATTATACAAACGTTTGAGATATTAAAGTGGCAGCTATTTTTTCGAAATGCCCTTGGCTGTTATTCGAGTGCGTCTTCTCTCAAAATGGATATGAAAAATACCACAGCATGTTGAGTGCCATTCCATGATAGGATGCCAAGTTTCATGAATTTCAGATGAGTTTTGGATTTACTAAAATTTAAAAACAAAGTATCTCAATGTTTTGCCGGCAATCAACAGTGCCCTGGTGTTTGAAATTCATTCCCATTTCTTGCATGGGACCTAAGCATGCACCCAAGGATACACATTTCATATGTCAACCCATTTTTCTGCATTGGAGCATCTGCATGTAGTTCAAATTTGAATTATGCACATAAAATGCCTAGAAAACCCAGTTAATGTATAAAAATGTCCAAGTGAACCCCAAAAATTGACACAACACTCATGTCGTTCTATGTTATCACTAGATAAATTTTGAAAGCAAGAAGAGGCAACGGATATCGTTTCGTCCCCAAGGGTGGCACATTCCCTCCCGAAACCATCAGGCTTGTTGTGAGAAGCTCTGGTTTGCGAGAACCTTATTACCCAAATCTTCCCCAAATGGGACATTTTTTTTACCACAGCATGTTGATGCCGCTCCATGATAGCATGTCAAGTTTCATGAACTTCACGACTTTTGGATTTACTAGAATTTAAAAACCATGTATCTCAATGTTTGCGGCCGAGTGACGGTGGCAAGGTGTTTGACATTCATTCCCATTTCTTGCATGTGACCCAAGCATGCAGCCAAGGACACAGATTTGTTTTTTCAAACAACTTACATGCACTGGAGCATGTGCATGTAGTTCAAATTTGAATTATGCACATAAATGCATAGAAAACTCGGTTAATGTATAAAAATGTCCAAACGAACCCCGAAAATTTCCTAAAATTAACACAAAAATCATGTTGTTCTATGTTGACACTAGAAAAAAATTGAAATCAAGAAGAGGCAATGGATATCGTTTCGTCCAGAAAGGTGAAACGTTCCCTACCATAACCATGAGGCTTGTTGTGAGAAGCTCTGGTTTGTGAGAAGCTTATGAACACCAACCTGCCCCAAATGGGACAATATTTTTACCACGGCATGTTGATGATGTTCCATGCTAGCTTGTCAAGTTTCATAAATTTCATACGCATTTTCGATTTACTAGAATTTAAAAACCGTGTATCTCAATGTTAGCGGCCGAGCGACGGTGTCAAGGTGTTTGACATTCATTTTCATTTCTTGCATGGGACCTAAGCATGTAACCAAGAACACACATTCCAATTTTGAACCCGTTTATATGCACCGGAGCATGTGCATGTAGTTCAAATATGAATTATGCACATGAATGCATAGAAAACTCAGTTAATGTATAAAACTGTCCAAGCGAACCCTGAAAAATCCCAAAACTTGACACAACACTCCTGTTGTTCTATGTTGACACGAGAAAAATTTGGAAAGTAAGAAGAGGCAACAAATATCGTTTCATCCCCCGAGGTGGCACGTTCCCTGCCAAAACCATCATGCTTGTTATGAGAGAAGCTCTGGTTAACGAGAAGCTTATACCCAAACCTACCCCAAATGGGATAATATTTACCACGGCATGTCGATGCCATTCCATGATATCATGTCAAGTTTCATGAATTTCAGACGAGTTTTCGATTTACTAGAATTTTAAAACCATGTATCTCGATGTTAGTGCCGAGCGACAGTGTCAAGGTGTTTGACATTCATTCTCATTTTCTGCATGTGACCTAAGCTTGCAACCAAGGACAACCATTTGATTTTGCAACCATTTTTATGGACTGGAGCAAGTGCATGTAGTTCAATTTTTAATTATGCACATAAATGCCTAGGAAACTCAGTTAACGTATAAAAATGTCCGAACGATCCCTGAAAAAATCCAAAATTTAACACGACACTCATGTTGTTCTATGTTGACACCAGGAAAAAAATTTAAAGGGAGAAGAGGCGACGAATATCGTTTTGTCCACAAAGGTGACATGTTTCCCTGATGGAACCATGAGGCTTCTTGTGAGAAGCACTGGTTTGTGAGAAGCTTATACCATAACCTGCTCCAAATGGGACAATATTTTTTACCCCAGCATGTTGATGTCATTCCATGATAGCATGCCAAGGTTCATGAATTTCAGACGGGTTTTGGATTTACTAGAATTACAAAAGCAAGTACCTCAATGTTTGTCGGAGATCCACGATGTCGTGGTGTTCGAAATTCATCCCATTTCTTTCATGGGACGTAAGTATAAACCTATGGACACATATATGATTTTACAACCCATGTTGGTGCACCAGAGCATGTGCATGTAGTTTAATTTTGAATTGTGCACCTGAAATGGCTAGGAAACCAATTTAATATATAAAATGTACAAACGAACCCTGAATAATTCCAATTTTTTTACGACACACATATAGTTGCATGCTCACTGCAGATAAAAGTTCTAGCAATTCAAACACCCTCCATTGCCGCTGTGACCCCATTATGTAATTCAAATCAAGATGAAAAATCAAGTAGATTGCACACAATTTATTATCAGCAACCGTGTGAGATGCAGTACAAAATATCTTGGAGCATCGTCGGTGTATAGTACGCCTATGGCTTACGCGAGAAGGTGCGTCGGCTATAGTCCACAGCCGGCATGTTAAGCACACTAGCTCGCTCCGCAAATATCATTTCACTGTTTAATCATCGCCGGTGAAAGATGGGGACGTGGACCCGCGTCATGAGGGCAACTTCTGCGGCCCACTCCTGCCAGAGCGCGGCCAAAGCCGCCATGCGCGTGCTAAACAAGGTGCATGAGCGCGGCCGCAATCTGTGACCGGGCGGCCAAGGCAGCCCAAACGGCCGTTGTTGCTTCTCAGGTGGCGGCAACAACATCTGCCTCGGGGATAGCAACTGGCAAAAGCGGCACCGCAGCTGTCCGTTCTGCAGCAGTGGTCTTAGCCCTAATGGAGGCCGCCCACGCCCAGCTCGTGGCAGTCATCGCACAAATCAAACGAAGCTTCTCCGACAACGGTTGGCAACCCACGACCGAAGAGTTGGCAATTGCCGACAGTGTTTGAGGAGCCATCCGTTCCTTCGCCGCATACGTTGCCACGACGGAGCCCGTCCAAGCCCAGATCGCAGCCTCCCACGCCCAGCTCATGGCGGCCTTTTCCAAAGAGATGGCAGACGCGAATGGCGAGATGCTTGTCGAGTATGGTGCGATGGATGCCATGGAGCGCCTTCCCCGGGAGACTGTCGGGCGCAAGCTGGACATGGTGGAGGCGGCGGAGATCGACGAGCACCAGCCGTAGAAGTACTCTTTATTTTGTTTAATTAAGAGCTCTGGTCTTTAATTTGTTAGAGTAATGTTTAGATCAGCTAGCTCTGTTTAATTGCTGAACTTGCTCGATTAAGAAGTGTGGGTGTGTTGTAGTCTCCTTTGTGTACCCAAATTATGCAATGACGTGGATGACCACTGTAATCAGGGAAATTCGAACCAAAATTTTTGACATTCAAACTCATCACACACGGGCTAAGCGATCTGAATCGTTTGTGATGTTCACATATCGTACACAGTTCTGAATAAGGGACCGTGTCCGATGACACTTTGCGCGGCAGTTTTTTCACTGAACGGTTCAAAATTTTCGGCTTCCGTGGAAATATCTACCTCGCCGCCCCCTCCCCCTTACCAAAAGCCATATTTCCCCTGTTTCCACCTTCCTTTCCAAGTTGAAACCTTCACTCCTTGCTTGCAGCGCCGCCTCCTCGCCGGCGACCCTCCTTCACGCTGCTCGGCCTCGTCTATCCAGGCAGGTAATCCACACCCGACCCCCATCCTCCTCCTCCTTCCACATCCCACATGCCCTGAACGCCGGCGTGACACCTTCCACCGAAATCACCGACCCCTACACCAAATAAGCGCCGCCCTCAGCCATGGTGCACGCAGTATAGCCAGGAGCTCAAGGAGCATTTGGCAGCGAAGAAGCAAATCGCGGCTGCACTCGCGGATGAGGTCGTGATGGCTGCCATTCGTGCCGATCCCCAGATCTTGGAGGAGCACCTTGCCATTTGCTAGCTACACCGGTTAAGCATGCTCGGTTCACCCGTTGCGTGTGCTGTTCCTGCCTTTCCTTAACAAATTCTAGTGAATTGTGCTATCTAATTTTACCATGCAATTTGTTGCTCTAGTGTATATGTTCTATATGTCGTGCAGTATGGTGCTCACTTATTAACTGTTTGGTTAATTAGTTGTCATCTTCAGTTAATCGTTTGGTCCAATTCTGCAAGTGTGATGTTCAATTCTTCAGGCTGCAATTTTGTATTGTCTTCCATGTGAGAAATAAATCGAATTTATCTTTACAAAATACATGAGAAACGAATACAGTTGCTATATTTCCAAGTTGTCAAGCATGCTTAGTTTGGTTATGTCGCTCGATCTGACCTCAGACGGTCAAATCTATGTGCATAAGTGTCATCCCTAGATCGGTAATGCTGACACACACAGTACTCGAGGATTTATAACAGAATGCAATCACACACATATTACATTGAATGTCTCAAAAGAGAACTTATTACGATAATATGGCTTAAGGCCATCTAAATAAGATAATAGCGGAAGCTTCGAAGGTAAATGAGTCCATCAACTCCAACGGCATAGCTGAGTGCACGACAATGACCTAGCGCACCTTACTCTTCGTCTGAAAACTCTGCAACATAATACGTTGCAGCCTGTGTAGGTCAGCACATGGAATATGCTGGCAAAATAACACTATAGAGCAATGAACATGAAACAGCTATAACTATATGCATATATGGCTGGTGGAGGCTCTATGGTTATCATTTTGCGTAAAGCCAATTTTCCCCTACTGCAAAGGAATATATTTTATTTAACTACAAAGTTTGTTGATAAACATTGAGAATGGAAACCCCATCTCAATTCCAAAATAATAATCAATAACCCAACAAATTAATTAAATAAAGTGATGAGATCAACATAATAATTCATGCACCAGATACTCAAGATGTCCATAACCGGGGACACGACTAACCATGATTAGTTTGTACACTCTGCAGAGGTTTGCACACTTTTCCCCACAAGACTCGATCTCCTCCGTTGAATTTCTCGCATTACATGATGTTTGAGAAACGGATGACCGAGACACAGTCTTTCAGAAGCATTAACTCTTTCACGGGTAGACCGTACCACCTACATCCCCTACATATGCTACTTTACCACTGAAAGAGGTCACACAACATACTCAACTATGCCAGAGCCCATAATGGCTTGTGGATGCACACGGAAGTTTCCAGCATGAATAATCTTATGATCCCTTTGAGCCTGGGTGGCGAACCATAGGATGATCACACGGTTTCCCTGGGATCTCCTTGGACAACACTGGATTCCCCAGGTGCCCACAAACAATCCACCCAGATGTGTATTAAAGTAGCCACCTTAAGTAATCCCATAGTTAACAATAATCTCTCACATCTGTCATGAATCACTCAAACCAAACCACGTCTACAAGCATAGCATAGCAGTATTAGCATAACGTAGAAGTAACTCCCAAGGTTTGAATAAAGGACAATAGGTTCTACCTCATCAACTACTTCCTAATACCCACATGTTAATCAGATCCTACTCATGCAATGTTTGAGGACTGAAAATAATGCATAAAACAGGGTAATAAAGGGATATGATCAAAGTGTTACTTGCCTTGCCGACGATCTGAAAACCCTAGTGATTCGTAGTAGCACGATTCGCACTCCGGAAACTCTATCTTAAACAAACAATAGCATACATAAGCAGTCAAGCATAATATGCAAAGGAAAAACTCAAGGAAAAAGATCCAAACTGAAATTTCAACTGAAGAGCTTCGATTTGCAAAAAGAATCAATCACATCGGAGCTACGAAACTCAAACTACGCTCAAAAGAAGTTTGAATTCAACTCTGCTTGAAACCAAATTTTAAATTGTCAAAATCATGTTCAAGTAGGTTATCTGGAAAGAGGGGAACAAGACGAAGATTTTGGCATTGGTTTCACTGGATTTGGACAAACCAGCAAAAAGTTGCGAGGGTTTGAAGATCAGGGACTAATCTGTGATAAAAGTATTCGTGAATAGGTCCCTGGCCGAAAAATAAACGGAAAAGGAAAAATATAACGAACAAACGTTCCCTAACAGGAACTAATGAACGAAAATCGTTCACTACTTCAGATTAATGGACGAGCGTCCGCTAATTAGATCTGATCAAAAAAACCGAGAAAAACCCTAAACCTAAAAATAAACCGGGAGAATACCGAGGAAAACCGAAAAAAACCAATCGGTCTTTTACCGGTCAACGACGGCGACGGGGTCAATGGCGGCGGCGAAAACTGGCGGTGGCG
>NC_057799.1:349624068-349628541 GCF_018294505.1 Triticum aestivum
GGCGGCGGGGCGAGGCAGCTTATAAAGGCCTGGGGGGCTGCCTTGGAGGAGGGGGCGGCGGTGACGGGAGTCCGGCTCGGACTCCCCGAGCGGCGGCGGCACATGGGACTCCTCCCACGAGGAGGAAGGCGCCGGGTGAGGTGGGTCGGCCGGGCTCGGCTGGGCCTTCGGCCGAGTCGGGCGACGAAACTTTTTTTAAAAATAAATTTCTCCCAAAAGAAAAATCCTAATAAAATATAAAAAAATTCTAAAAATACCAGAAACAATTTTCACCGTCCAAACCTAATATTTAGAACAAGGTGAACATTTTTCTGGCCTAAAATACAATTTTCAAAAATGCATATTTTTATGGCCTAATACATTTTTCTTCTCCAATATTCCTTTTATTTGAAGAAGTCATTTTATCTTATCTCTTTTATTTTATTTTTGGAAATAATTCAAGAGAAAAATTATTAAAATCAAATTGATCCTCTTTTCAAATTTGAGAAAAATCAAATTGAAAATATATGAAACCTCCAACTCTCTCCTTGGGTCCTTGAGTTGCTTAGATTTCTTGGATCACAACCAAAATGCAAATAAAAATATGATATGCATATGATGACCTATGTATAACATCCAAATTGAAAATTGGGATGTTATAAACCTACCCCCCCTTAAGATGAATCTTGCCCTCGACATTTAGGTTGGCTAGAAAATAGGTGCGGGTGGTCTTTGCGTAGGTCTTCTTCTCGCTCCCAGGTGGCTTCCTCCTCGGTATGGTGGCTCCACCGAACTTTGCAAAACTTGCTGCGGGTAACTCGGCTGGCAAACTCGAGAATCTTGACGGTTTCTCCTCGTAGGTTAGGTCACTATCCAACTGAATTGTTTCCAGGGGCACTGTATCTCTTAGAGGAATATCGGCCATCTCAGCATGGCACTTCTTCAACTGGGAAACGTGAAACACATCATGAACTCCTGACAATCCTTCGGGTAGCTCCAGCTTGTAGGCCACTTCTCCCATACGCTCCAAAACTTGGTATGGTCCTACAAATCTCGGGGCTAACTTTCCCTTAACACCAAATCGTTTAACTCCTCGGAGTGGTGACACGCGAAGATACGCTCTATCTGCGACTTCGTAGACTACCTCTTTGCGTTTAGTATTGGCATAACTCTTCTGCCTAGACTGAGCTACCTTCAGTCTATCTCGAATCAACTTAACCTTCTCTTCCGACTCTTTGGTCAAATCTAGTCCAAACAACTGGCGGTCTCCAACTTCATCCCACATTAACGGTGTCCTGCACCTTCTCCCATACAAAGCTTCGAAAGGGGCCATCTTCAAACTAGCCTGGTAACTGTTGTTGTATGAGAACTCTGCGTAAGGCAAATTATCATCCCAACTTGATCCATAATCTAGCGCACAAGCTCTCAACATGTCCTCCAGAATATGATTGACTCTCTCAGTCTGTCCATCTGTCTGCGGATGAAAGGTTGTACTGAACTCAAGCCTGGTACCCAAAGTCTGGTGCAGCTGATTCCAAAACTTCAAAGTAAACTATGTTCCTCTATCTGATAAGATGGTCCTCAGAACTCCGTGCAGACATACGATCCTGGTCATATATATCTTGGCCAACTTCGCACTCATATAAGTGGTTTTCACTGGGATAAAGTGGGCCACTTTGGTCAAGCGATCTACTACTACCCAGATAGAATCATATCCCGATCGGGTCCTAGGTAATCCGGTGATAAAATCCATGCCAAGCTTATCCCACTTCCATCCGGGTATCGGCATAGGTTGTAGTAGTCTTGCTGGCTTCTGATGTTCTACTGTAACTCTCTGACAAACATCACATACTGCTACATACTCGGCAATATGCTTCTTCATACCTATCCACCAGAAACGTTCCTTCAAATCCAAATACATCTTGGTGTTTCCGGGATGAATCGAGTATGGCGAGTCATGAGCTTCCTGAAGTATTAACTTCCTCATCTCTGCATTATTGGGCACATATACACGATCCTCAAACCATAATGTTTCGTGCTCATCCTCACGAAAACCCTTGCCTTTCCCTTTCACTACTGCAGGATGCTGCTAACGCGACACTACGATCAGAGACCCTTCGAGAAACTGTGTGCACTGCAATAATCACAAACAATGTTGTATGGAAACCGTCAGAAATGCATAAAACGTTTGCGATGACGGATGCATCAAACACGGTTCATGTTTTAGTTCTGTGTGCGATGAAGGGCATACGGTTCAGTTCAATTAACTGTTTGTGATGAGGAGGAACAAAAGAAATGGGCAGCCAGATGAAGGCGTGTGCGATACACATCATACGTTTCACTCGGATGAACTGTTTGTGATTAGGCAACACAAAAGAAACGGTCAGCCAGATCAAGGTGTGTGCGATATACGGCATGCGGTTCACTCGGATGAACTGTTTGCGTTGAGACATGAGAATAGAAACGGTTCAACTTAACAAGATTGTGTGATACGCGGCAAACATGTCTGTAATCATAAATGTGTGTGAAGACCGATAATAACACAGACAGTTGCTGCTAATAAGACGTGTGTGTTGTGCGATGGGATTGCATCTAGAACAACAACATACACACACACACACTTATAAGGACATGCTTGCATAACCAAATTAAACATCCACTTACATAGGTGGCTAATACAACCATGGCATTTGCACACACCAAAGTAAACTATTACATGCATAATTACATAGGTGGCTACTACACACATGACATTTCCACACACCAATAAGGTAAACTATATATTACATGCATGATTAACTAGCATAAACGATCATCTGATCATCATCTACTTCTTGTGACGCTTGCTCTGCTTGTGGCTTGATCTGGGCTCGTCGATTTGGGTAACGAGGGACTTCCTCATGTCAACGATCCGCCTGTGCATGTGGTAGCATGTGTACACACTCTTGGCCGCAAACCTGAGGTGAGGTTCATCCAGTTGCCACATCCAGGCCCCGTGCCAAGATACGGGACTTGTTCTCTGGGCATACTGCTTCATCTTTTCGTAGTAGGGGTCGATGATGGCCGAGGCGAGTTCGACCAGGGAGTCCTTCTTCGTGCTGCCCCAGACCATGTAGTGGTCACAGATTTCGACAAGGTTCTTGCAGGCCAAGCCCATAACACTGAGCGCTTTTACATTGTTGGTGGTATCCACCATGGCAAACTTGTAGTCAGTGCTGTTGACAAACCTGTTGAAACGGTCGCAAGGCTCTGTGGCCATGCAATAGTGGTAGATGAGGACATGATGGCGCACGCACAACTGGGCGATGGCAACCTTCTGATCTATGCCGGGACGACCGGCGGTGTACTGGAGGTCGATGCCGACCACCTTGTACTTGTCTCCAGCAAGCAACTGCTCAACGATGTTGATGTAGTCGTCCACCACGGCCTGGTCAATGGTGTACACCACCGAGAGATCCGTCTCCCTCACGTGGGTCTCCACTCTATGCTCGCCAAACTCCATTGGAGCGCCGCCGGACATCCCCTCTCTATGTGTCGTCGTGGGTGTGCTTGTCGTGTTGTGGGGCGCGATCGAAAGGTTGAAGAGACTAAGGTTATAATGGCCGCCAGAATTAAAGGGGAAGCCGGACGGCCAGGAATATTGGCAGGCCCTGATGGCAGTTCTAAGTTGCAGCGCGTAACTCCATCGTGCCGCACGTAACTGCATCGCGTGGCAACGCGCGCGAGGCAACCGCATGCATATGGGGCCCTCGACGTGATCGTGCACACGCCCAACCGCTGGCAGAGCACGCGCGAAGGGACGCGAGCAGAGCGCTGTGCGGTCGCCTCAAGGAAAAACTGTCGACAAGCCGAGCGCGCCGACGGACGCGAGCAGAGCACGCCAACGGACGCGACAGACCGTGTCGCGGCGCCTAACGGTGAGCACAGTGCGCTGCGGCGCCTAACAGCGAGCAGAGCTTGCCGAGGGACACGAGCAGAGGACGACACAGTGATACGTGGCAAATAAGATGAACTATGCGAGCGATGTCGGAGACATCAAGCACGAATCATATTAGAGTTGCGTGTGCGATATGTGGCAGACAGTTGATCCATCAGAGCTGTTTGTGATGGAACAAGCCGTGTGTGTTGCGGGCAAACGCCTGCTGGTGTATAACCTTAAATTTAACCAAAAAAGTGTTAATGCATGTTACAAAAATAGTATAGTTGGAAACTATGTTCAAATACGACTCCAACGATATAATCTATGGCGACATGCATTCGTATTTTATTAGTTAATTCCTACTTATAAACCAGGACGGGGTATAGTAGGTAATTAAATCGCAAACATTTTTTTATTAACTGTATGTGTACGTGTCCTCTCATCCTCCTGTCACACGTCTTGTCACCTCGCTGCCGCAGATGGCTTATAGCGTAAGCTTGCGCAGCATGCGGGGGCGTTCTTTTGGCCAAACGGTGGCGCCAATGAATCGTCGGTGAGCCCGTTCCCGCGCAAGC
>NC_057799.1:349628874-349711232 GCF_018294505.1 Triticum aestivum
CAATGCTTACCGGCCTGCTATAAAAACCCTCACGGCAGGCGAGTCTTGCGTCACATTTTCCCCTCCCTCCCTGTAGCTTATCTCGTCCGCTTCTCCCAAAATCGCCAATAGCACCGGTCCGTCATTGTCGCTCAGCCACTCCACCGTCATCAGAGGACAGCTCCAGCTCGGAGGCTACACCGCGGCAGCGGTGCAGTCCCCGGCGTAGTGTAGTGCGCATGGCGTCCCTGTTGGGTGTGCGTGGAACACCCACCACACGCTCCGCCGCCGCTGCCCGTCGGCAGCTGTTGCCGACCGCCATTGCCGCCACACCACCGTCGAAAGCCAGGACCATCTCCCGCTCCGCCGTCGCGGCCCCAAGGCGGGAGGTGGCCGTTGTGGCTGCCACCCCACTGCCGGCCACCGCGGCTCGAAGGCAGGAGGTGGTGGTCGTGGCCGTCACCCCATCGTCGGCCACCGTGGCCGCCAGCCCACCGTCGACCGCCGGGATCATCACCCGCTCCGCCACCGCCGCCCGAAGGAGGGAGGCGGAGGTGGAGGACCGCATGTGTGTCAGCGACCTTGCGCGCTACATCGAGTTCCTGCGGGAGGAGGAGGAGTGCCTCGTCGAGCACGCAAAGAGCCTTACCGCCGCCATGGCCGCAGCACACGCTAATGCAGAGGCAAGGAATCAGGAGATCTACGAGCAGTCCGGCTGCTTCGAAAGGGATCGTCTGGAGCGGCAGTGGGCGTTCGAGCTAGAGACCTTCGCTGAACGTGCAAAAGCGGCAGGCACCGTATTGCATTTCTCCGGCTCGTCGGTAGGCTCCTCCTCCTCCCCTGCCTCACATTGAGCGCGCTCGGCAGAGGAGAGGCTGCCGGAAGTAGCACAAAGCCCCTACATGGTAGTAGTAGTATTTAGGGGTATTTTGTTCAGTTATCTGACTATAGATGTGTGGTCGAACTGTACAACGTACTTAAAATTAGCTAGTATATATGGTTGAACTAGCTATTTCAGTACGTGGTTGGCAACAATTGGGGAGAAGTTTGGTCAGTTCAGCTATCGAGTTGAACTATTTGTATAAATTAAGAACGAATGCTTAATCTATGAATGAAATCTATGCTTAATTACTGAATTTTAGTTGCAAAAATTACAAAGTGCTAATGATTTCTAGCTGCATATTTTGACAAATCGCAGTGTTACAAGGATTGACAAATGGCAACGTTACTAGATCAACAAATGTAAATCTTTCCAGTTTGACAAATGGCAACATACCAAATATGACAGATGCAAAGCTTACCAAATTGTTTGTACGTGGTTGCACACGGGTCATCCAGAACAACCGTTTGCATTGAAGGGATGCACAAATCCTGCGCTGCTCTCACTTTGCATACGGGTGTTCTATCTAAATAATTTGCGATCAAGAGCTGCAGAAATCCTGCTCGGCACATTTCAGTCAGGGTCAAGCAGCTGTCCGCAGGCACCTCCTACAGGCATTAAAACCAAGCCATGTGGCGTCACGTTAATGGTTAACAGAATTTTGGATTTACTAGAATTTAAAAACCAGGCATCTCAATGTTTTGCCGGCAATCAACGATACCCTGGTGTTTGCAATTCATGCCCATTTCTTGCATGGGACCTAAGCATGCACCCAAGGACACAGATTTGTTTTTTCAACCAATTTATATGCACTGGAGCATGTGCATGTAGTTCAAATTTGAATTATGCACATAAATGCATTGAAAACTCAGTTAATGCATAAAAATGTCCAAACGAACCACGAAAAATAACAAAAATTCACACAACACTCCTATTGTTCTATGTTGACACGAGAAAAAATTTGAAAGCAATAAGAGGCATTGGATATAGTTTCATCCCCAAAGCAATAAGAGGCAATGGATATCGTTTTGGATTTCATGAATTTCAGACGAGTTTTGGATTTACTACAATTTAAAAACCAGGCATCTCAATGTTTTGCCGGCAATCAAAGGTGCCCTGGTGTTTGAAATTCATTCCCATTTCTTGCATGGGACCTAAGCATGCACCCAAGGACACATATTTGATTTTTCAACCAATTTATATGCACTGGAGCATGTGCATGTAGTTCCAATTTGAATTATGCACATAAACGCGTTGAAAACTCAGTTAATGCATAAAAATGTCCAAACAAACCCCGAAAAATCACAAAAATTCACACAACACTCCAGTTGTTCTATGTTGACATAGAAAAAAATTTGAAAGCAATAAGAGGCAATGGATATCGTTTCGTCGCCAAAGGTGGGACGTTTCCTACCGAAAACCATCATGCTTGTTGTGAGAAGCTCCGGTTTGTGAGAAGCATATACCCAAACCTGCCCCAAATGGGACAAAATTTGTACCACGACATGTTGATGCTGCTCCATGATAGCATGCCAAGTTTCATGAATTTCAGACGAGTTTTTGATTTACTAGAATTTAAAAACCAGGCATCTCAATGTCTTGCCGGCAATCAACGGTGCCCTGGTGTTGGAAATTCATTCACATTTCTTGCATGGGACCAAAGCATGCACCCAAGGACACATATTTGATTTTTCAACCAATTTATAGGCACTGAAGCATGTGTATGTAGTTCAAATTTGAATTATGCACATAAATGCATTAAAAACTTAGTTAATGCATAAAAATGTCCAAACGAACCCCGAAAAATCACAAAACATCACACAACACTCCAGTTGTTCTATGTTGACACAAGAAAAAAAATTGAAAGCAATAAGAGGCAATGGATATCGTTCCGTCCCCAAAGGTGGGACGTTCCCTACCGAAAACCATCATGCTTGTTGTGTGAAGCTCCGGTTTGTGAGAAGCATATACCCAAACCTGCCCCAAATGGGACAAAATTTGTACCACGGCATGTTGATGCCGCTCCATGATAGCATGTCAAGTTTCATGAATTTCAGACGAGTTTTGGATTTACTAGAATTTAAAAACCAGCCATCTCAATGTTTTGCCGGCAATCAACGGTGCCCTGGTGTTCGAAATTCATTCCCATTTCTTGCATGGGACCTAAGCATGCACCCTAGGACACAGATTAGTTTTTTCAACCAATTTATATGCACTGGAGCATTTGCATGTAGTTCAAATTTCAATTATGCACATAAATGCATTGAAAATTCAGTTAATGCATAAAAATGTCCGAACGAACCCCAAAAAATCACAAAAATTCAAACAACACTCCTGTTGTTCTATGTTTACACGAGAAAAAAAATTGAACGCAATAAGAGGCAATGGATATCGTTTCATCCCCAAAGGTGGGACGTTCCCTACCGAAAACCATGATGCTTGTTGTGAGAAGCTCCGGTTTGTGAGAAGCATATACCCAAACCTGCCCCAAATGGGACAAATTTTGTACCACGGCATGTTGATGCCGCTCCATGATAGCATGCCAAGTTTCATGAATTTCAGACGAGTTTTGGATTTACTAGAATTTAAAAACCAGGCATCTCAATGTTTTGCCGGCAATCAAAGGTGCCCTGGTGTTTGAAATTCATTCCCATTTCTTGCATGGGACCTAAGCATGCACCCAAGGACACATATTTGATTTTTCAACAAATTTATATGCACTGGAGCATGTGCATGTAGTTCAAATTTGAATTATGCACATAAACGCGTTGAAAACTCAGTTAATGCATAAAAATGTCCAAACAAACACCAAAAAATCACAAAAATTCACACAACACTCCAGTTGTTCTATGTTGACATGAGAAAAAAATTTGAAAGCAAAAGGAGGCAATGGATATCGTTTCGTCACCAAAGGTGGGACATTCCCTACCGAAAACCATCATGCTTGTTGTGAGAAGCTCCGGTTTGTGAGAAGCATATACCTAAACCTGCCCCAAATGGGACAAAATTTGTACCACGACATGTTGATGCCGCTCCATGATAGCATGCCAAGTTTCATGAATTTCAGACGAGTTTTTGATTTACTAGAATTTAAAAACCAGGCATCTCAATGTCTTGCCGGCAATCAACGGTGCCCTGGTGTTGGAAATTCATTCACATTTTTGCATGGGACCAAAGCATGCACCCAAGGACACATATTTGATTTTTAAACCAATTTATAGGCACTGATGCATGTGTATGTAGTTCAAATTTCAATTATGCACATAAATGCATTGAAAACTCAGTTAATGCATAAAAATGTCCAAACGAACCCCGAAAAATCACAAAACTTCACACAACACTCCAGGTTTTCTATGTTGACACGAGAAAAAAATTGAAATCAATAAGAGGCAATGGAGATCGTTCCGTCCCCAAAGGTGGGACGTTCCCTACCGAAAACCATCATGCTTGTTGTGAGAAGCTCCGGTTTGTGAGAAGCATATACCCAAACCTGCCCCAAATGGGACAAAATTTGTACCACGGCATGTTGATGCCGCTCCATGATAGCATGTCAAGTTTCATGAATTTCAGACGAGTTTTGGATTTACTAGAATTTAAAAACCAGGCATCTCAATGTTTTGCCGGCAATCAACGGTGCCCTGGTGTTTGAAATTCATTCCCATTTTTTGCATGGGACCTAAGCATGCACCCTAGGACACAGATTAGTTTTTTCAACCAATTTATATGCACTGGAGCATTTGCATGTAGTTCAAATTTCAATTATGCACATAAATGCATTGAAAATTCAGTTAATGCATAAATATGTCTAAACGAACCCCAAAATATCACAAAAATTCACACAACACTCCTGTTGTTCTATGTTTACACGAGAAAAAAAATTGAACGCAATAAGAGGCAATGGATATCGTTTCAGCCCCAAAGGTGGGACGTTCCCTACCGAAAACCATGATGCTTGTTGTGAGAAGCTCCGGTTTGTGAGAAGCATATACCCAAACCTGCCCCAAATGGGACAAATTTTGTACCACGGCATGTTGATGCCGCTCCATGATAGCATGCCAAGTTTCATGAATTTCAGACGAGTTTTGGATTTACTAGAATTTAAAAACCAGGCATCTCAATGTTTTGCTGGCAATCAAAGGTGCCCTGGTGTTTGAAATTCATTCCCATTTCTTGCATGGGACCTAAGCATGCACCCAAGGACACATATTTGATTTTTCAACCAATTTATATGCACTGGAGCATGTGCATGTAGTTCAAATTTGAATTATGCACATAAACGCGTTGAAAACTCAGTTAATGCATAAAAATGTCCAAACAAACCCCGAAAAATCACAAAAATTCACACAACACTCCAGTTGTTCTATGTTGACATGAGAAAAAAATTTGAAAGCAATAGGAGGCAATGGATATTGTTTCGTCCCCAAAGGTGGGACGTTCCCTACCGAAAACCATCATGCTTGTTGTGAGAAGCTCCGGTTTGTGAGAAGCATATAGCCAAACCTGCCCCAAATGGGACAAAATTTGTACCACGACATGTTGATGCCGCTCCATGATAGCATGCCAAGTTTCATGAATTTCAGACGAGTTTTTGATTTACTAGAATTTAAAAACCAGGCATCTCAATGTCTTGCCGGCAATCAACGGTGCCCTGGTGTTGGAAATTCATTCATATTTCTTGCATGGGACCAAAGCATGCACCCAAGGACACAGATTTGATTTTTCAACCAATTTATAGGCACTGAAGCATGTGTATGTAGTTCAAATTTGAATTATGCACATAAATGCATTGAAAACTCAGTTAATGCATAAAAATGTCCAAACGAACCCCGAAAAATCACAAAACTTCACACAACACTCCAGTTGTTCTATGTTGACACGAGAAAAAAAATTTGAAATCAATAAGAGGCAATGGATATCGTTCCGTCCCCAAAGGTGGGACGTTCCCTACCGAAAACCATGATGCTTGTTGTGAGAAGCTCCGGTTTGTGAGAAGCATATACCCAGACCTGCCCCAAATGGGACAAATTTTGTACCACGGCATGTTGATGCCGCTCCATGATAGCATGCCAAGTTTCATGAATTTCAGACGAGTTTTGGATTTACTAGAATTTAAAAACCAGGCATCTCAATGTTTTGCCGGCAATCAAAGGTGCCCTGGTGTTTGAAATTCATTCCCATTTCTTGCATGGGACCTAAGCATGCACCCGAGGACACATATTTGATTTTTCAACAAATTTATATGCACTGGAGCATGTGCATGTAGTTCAAATTTGAATTATGCACATAAACGCGTTGAAAACTCAGTTAATGCATAAAAATGTCCAAACAAACCCCGAAAAATCACAAAAATTCACACAACACTCCAGTTGTTCTATGTTGACATGAGAAAAAAATTTGAAAGCAAAAGGAGGCAATGGATATCGTTTCGTCGCCAAAGGTGGGACGTTCCCTACCGAAAACCATCATGCTTGTTGTGAGAAGCTCCGGTTTGTGAGAAGCATATACCCAAACCTGCCCCAAATGGGACAAAATTTGTACCACGACATGTTGATGCCGCTCCATGATAGCATGCCAAGTTTCATGAATTTCAGACGAGTTTTTGATTTACTAGAATTTAAAAACCAGGCATCTCAATGTCTTGCCGGCAATCAACGGTGCCCTGGTGTTGGAAATTCATTCACATTTCTTGCATGGGACCAAAGCATGCACCCAAGGACACATATTTGATTTTTCAACCAATTTATAGGCACTGAAGCATGTGTATGTAGTTCAAATTTCAATTATGCACATAAATGCATTGAAAACTCAGTTGATGCATAAAAATGTCCAAACGAACCCCGAAAAATCACAAAACTTCACACAACACTCCAGTTGTTCTATGTTGACACGAGAAAAAAAAATTGAAATCAATAAGAGGCAATGGATATCGTTCCGTCCCCAAAGGTGGGACGTTCCCTACCGAAAACCATCATGCTTGTTGTGAGAAGCTCCGGTTTGTGAGAAGCATATACCCAAACCTGCCCCAAATGGGACAAAATTTGTACCACGGCATGTTGATGCTGCTCCATGATAGCATGTCAAGTTTCATGAATTTCAGACGAGTTTTGGATTTACTAGAATTTAAAAACCAGGCATCTCAATGTTTTGCCGGCAATCAACGGTGCCCTGGTGTTCGAAATTCATTCCCATTTCTTGCATGGGACCTAAGAATGCACCCTAGGACACAGATTAGTTTTTTCAACCAATTTATATGCACTGGAGCATTTGCATGTAGTTCAAATTTCAATTATGCACATAAATGCATTGAAAATTCAGTTAATACATAAAAATGTCCAAACGAACCCCAAAATATCACAAAAATTCACACAACACTCCTGTTGTTCTATGTTTACACGAGAAAAAAAATTGAACGCAATAAGAGGCAATGGATATCGTTTCATCCCCAAAGGTGGGACGTTCCCTACCGAAAAACATGATGCTTGTTGTGAGAAGCTCCGGTTTGTGAGAAGCATATACCCAAACCTGCCCCAAATGGGAGAAATTTTGTACCACGGCATGTTGATGCCGCTCCATGATAGCATGCCAAGCTTCATGAATTTCAGACGAGTTTTGGATTTACTAGAATTTAAAAACCAGGCATCTCAATGTTTTGCCGGCAATCAAAGGTGCCCTGGTGTTTGAAATTCATTCCCATTTCTTGCATGGGACCTAAGCATGCACCCAAGGACACATATTTGATTTTTCAACCAATTTATATGCACTGGAGCATGTGCATGTAGTTCAAATTTGAATTATGCACATAAACGCATTGAAAACTCAGTTAATGCATAAAAATGTCCAAACAAAACCCGAAAAATCACAAAAATTCACACAACACTCCAGTTGTTCTATGTTGACATGAGAAAAAAATTTGAAAGCAAAAGGAGGCAATGGATATCGTTTCGTCGCCAAAGGTGGGACGTTCCCTACCGAAAACCATCATGCTTGTTGTGAGAAGCTCCGGTTTGTGAGAAGCATATAGCCAAACCTGCCCCAAATGGGACAAAATTTGTACCACGACATGTTGATGCCGCTCCATGATAGCATGCCAAGTTTCATGAATTTCAGACGAGTTTTTGATTTACTAGATTTAAAAACCAGGCATCTCAATGTCTTGCCGGCAATCAACGGTGCCCTGGTGTTGAAAATTCATTCACATTTCTTGCATGGGACCAAAGCATGCACCCAAGGAAACAGATTTGATTTTTCAACCAATTTATAGGCACTGAAGCATGTGTATGTAGTTCAAATTTGAATTATGCACATAAATGCATTGAAAACTCAGTTAATGCATAAAAATGTCCAAACGAACCCCGAAAAATCACAAAACTTCACACAACACTCCAGTTGTTCTATGTTGACATGAGAAAAAAAATTGAAAGCAATAAGAGGCAATGGATATCGTTTCGTCCCCAAAGGTGGGACGTTCCCTACCGAAAACCATCATGCTTGTTGTGAGAAACTCCGGTTTGTGAGAAGCATATACCCAAACCTGCCCCAAATGGGACAAAATTTGTACCACAGCATGTTGATGCCGCTCCATGATAGCTTGTCAAGTTTCATGAATTTCAGACGAGTTTTGGATTTACTAGAATTTAAAAACCAGGCATCTCAATGTTTTGCCGGCAATCAACGGTGCCTTGGTGTTCGAAATTCATTCCCATTTCTTGCATGGGACCTAAGCATGCACCCTAGGACACAAATTAGTTTTTTCAACCAATTTATATGCACTGGAGCATTTGCATGTAGTTCAAATTTCAATTATGCACATAAATGCATTGAAAATCAAGTTAATGCATAAAAATGTCCAAACGAACCCCAAAAAATCACAAAAATTCACACAACACTCCTGTTGTTCTATGTTCACACGAGAAAAAAATTGAACGCAATAAGAGGCAATGGATATCGTTTCATCCCCAAAGGTGGGATGTTCCCTACCGAAAACCATGATGCTTGTTGTGAGAAGCTCCGGTTTGTGAGAAGCATATACCCAAACCTGCCCCAAATGGGACAAATTTTGTACCACGGCATGTTGATGCCGCTCCATGTTAGCATGCCAAGTTTCATGAATTTCAGACGAGTTTTTGATTTACTAGAATTTAAAACCAAGGCATCTCAATGTCTTGCCGGCAATCAAAGGTGCCCTGGTGTTGGAAATTCATTCCCATTTCTTGCATGGGACCTAAGCATGCACCCAAGGACACATATTTGATTTTTCAACCAATTTATATGCACTGGAGCATGTGCATGTAGTTCAAATTTGAATTATGCACATAAACGCGTTGAAAACTCAGTTAATGCATAAAAATGTCCAAACAAACCCCGAAAAATCACAAAAATTCACACAACACTCCAGTTGTTCTATGTTGACATGAGAAAAAAATTTGAAAGCAAAAGGAGGCAATGGATATCGTTTCGTCGCCAAAGGTGGGACGTTCCCTACCGAAAACCATCATGCTTGTTGTGACAAGCTCCGGTTTGTGAGAAGCATATACCCAAACCTGCCCCAAATGGGACAAAATTTGTACCACGACATGTTGATGCTGCTCCATGATAGCATGCCAAGTTTCATGAATTTCAGACGAGTTTTTGATTTACTAGAATTTAAAAACCAGGCATCTCAATGTCTTGCCGGCAATCAACGGTGCCCTGGTGTTGGAAATTCATTCACATTTCTTGCATGGGACCAAAGCATGCACCCAAGGACACAGATTTGATTTTTCAACCAATTTATAGGCACTGAAGCATGTGTATGTAGTTCTTCAATTATGCACATAAATGCATTGAAAACTCAGTTAATGCATAAAAAAGTCCAAACGAACCCCGAAAAATCACAAAACTTCACACAACACTCCAGTTGTTCTATGTTGACACGAGAAAAAAATTTGAAATCAATAAGAGGCAATGGATATCGTTCTGTCCCCAAAGGTGGGACGTTCCCTACCGAAAACCATCATGCTTGTTGTGAGAAGCTCCGGTTTGTGAGAAGCATATACCCAAACCTGCCCCAAATGGGACAAAATTTGTACCACGACATGTTGATGCCGCTCCATGATAGCATGCCAAGTTTCATGAATTTCAGACGAGTTTTTGATTTACTAGAATTTAAAAACCAGGCATCTCAATGTCTTTCCGGCAATCAACGGTGCCCTGGTGTTGGAAATTCATTCACATTTCTTGCATGGGACCAAAGCATGCACCCAAGGACACAGATTTGATTTTTCAACCAATTTATAGGCACTGAAGCATGTGTATGTAGTTCAAATTTCAATTAGGCACATAAATGCATTGAAGACTCAGTTAATGCATAAAAATGTCCAAACGAACCCCGAAAAATCACAAAACTTCACACAACACTCCAGTTGTTCTATGTTGACACGAGAAAAAAAATTGAAATCAATAAGAGGCAATGGATATCGTTCCGTCCCCAAAGGTGGGACGTTCCCTACCGAAAACCATCATGCTTGTTGTGAGAAGCTCCGGTTTGTGAGAAGCATATACCCAAACCTGCCCCAAATGGGACAAAAATTTTACCACGACATGTTGATGCCGCTCCATGATAGCATGCCAAGTTTCATGAATTTCAGACGAGTTTTGGATTTACTAGAGTTTAAAAACCAGGCATCTCAATGTTTTGCCGGCAATCAACGGTGCCCTGGTGTTCGAAATTCATTCCCATTTCTTGCATGGGACCTAAGCATGCACCCCAGGACACAGATTAGTTTTTTCAACCAATTTATATGCACTGGAGCATTTGCATGTAGTTCAAATTTCAATTATGCACATAAACGCGTTGAAAATTCAGTTAATGCATAAAAATGTCCAAACGAACCCCGAAAAATCACAAAAATTCACACAACACTCCTGTTGTTCTATGTTTACATGAGAAAAAAAATTGAAAGCATTAAGAGGCAATGGATATCGTTTCATCCCCAAAGGTGGGACGTTCCCTACCGAAAACCATCATGCTTGTTGTGAGAAGCTTCGGTTTGTGAGAAGCATATACCCAAACCTGCCCCAAATGGGACAAATTTTGTACCACGGCATGTTGATGCCGATCCATGATAGCATGCCAAGTTTCATGAATTTCAGACGAGTTTTGGATTTACTAGAATTTAAAAACCAGGCATCTCAATGTTTTGCCGGCAATCAGAGGTGCCCTGGTGTTTGAAATTCATTCACATTTCTTGCATGGGACCTAAGCATGCACCCAAGGACACATATTTGATTTTTCAACCAATTTATATGCACTGGAGCATGTGCATGTAGTTCAAATTTGAATTATGCACATAAACGCGTTGAAAACTCAGTTAATGCATAAAAATGTCCAAACAAACCCCGAAAAATCACAAAAATTCACACAACACTCCAGTTGTTCTATGTTGACATGAGAAAAAAATTTGAAAGCAAAAGGAGGCAATGGATATCGTTTCGTCGCCAAAGGTGGGACGTTCCCTACCGAAAACCATCATGCTTGTTGTGAGAAGCTCCGGTTTGTGAGAAGCATATACCCAAACCTGCCCCAAATGGGACAAAATTTGTACCACGACATGTTGATGCCGCTCCATGATAGCATGCCAAGTTTCATGAATTTCAGACGAGTTTTTGATTTACTAGAATTTAAAAACCAGGCATCTCAATGTCTTGCCGGCAATCAACGGTGCCCTGGTGTTGGAAATTCATTCACATTTCTTGCATGGGACCAAAGCATGCACCCAAGGACACAGATTTGATTTTTCAACCAATTTATAGGCACTGAAGCATGTGTATGTAGTTCAAATTTCAATTATGCACATAAATGCATTGAAAACTCAGTTAATGCATAAAAATGTCCAAACGAACCCCGAAAAATCACAAAACTTCACACAACACTCCAGTTGTTCTATGTTGACACGAGAAAAAAAAGTGAAATCAATAAGAGGCAATGGATATCGTTCCGTCCCCAAAGGTGGGACGTTCCCTACCGAAAACCATCATGCTTGTTGTGAGAAGCTCCGGTTTGTGAGAAGCATATACCCAAACCTGCCCCAAATGGGACAAAATTTGTACCACGACATGTTGATGCCGCTCCATGATAGCATGCCAAGTTTCATGAATTTCAGACGAGTTTTTGATTTACTAGAATTTAAAAACCAGGCATCTCAATGTCTTGCCGGCAATCAATGGTGCCCTGGTGTTGGAAATTCATTCACATTTCTTGCATGGGACCAAAGCATGCACCCAAGGACACATATTTGATTTTTCAACCAATTTATAGGCACTGAAGCATGTGTATGTAGTTCAAATTTCAATTATGCACATAATTGCATTGAAAACTCAGTTAATGCATAAAAATGTCCAAACGAACCCCGAAAAATCACAAAACTTCACACAACACTCCAGTTGTTCTATGTTGACACGAGAAAAAAAATTGAAAGCAATAAGGGGCAATGGATATCGTTCCGTCCCCAAAGGTGGGACGTTCCCTACCGAAAACCATCATGCTTGTTGTGAGAAGCTCCGGTTTGTGAGAAGCATAGACCCAAACCTGCCCCAAATGGGACAAAATTGGTACCACGACATGTTGATGCCGCTCCATGATAGCATGCCAAGTTTCATGAATTTCAGACGAGTTTTGGATTTACTAGAATTTAAAAACCATGCATCTCAATGTTTTGCCGGCAATCAACGGTGCCCTGGTGTTCGAAATTCATTCCCATTTCTTGCATGGGACCTAAGCATGCACCCCAGGACACAGATTAGTTTTTTCAACCAATTTATATGCACTGGAGCATTTGCATGTAGTTCAAATTTCAATTATGCACATAAATGCATTGAAAATTCAGTTAATGCATAAAAATGTCCAAACGAACCCCAAAAAATCACAAAAAATCACACAACACTCCTGTTGTTCTATGTTTACACGAGAAAAAAAATTGAACGCAATAAGAGGCAATGGATATCGTTTCATCCCCAAAGGTGGGACGTTCCCTACCGAAAACCATCATGCTTGTTGTGAGAAGCTCCGGTTTGTGAGAAGCATATACCCAAACCTGCCCCAAATGGGACAAAATTTGTACCACGACATGTTGATGCCGCTCCATGATAGCATGCCAAGTTTCATGAATTTCAGACGAGTTTTTGATTTACTAGAATTTAAAAACCAGGCATCTCAATGTCTTGCCGGCAATCAACGGTGCCCTGGTGTTGGAAATTCATTCACATTTCTTGCATGGGACCAAAGCATGCACCCAAGGACACAGATTTGATTTTTCAACCAATTTATAGGCACTGAAGCATGTGTATGTAGTTCAAATTTCAATTATGCACATAAATGCATTGAAAACTCAGTTAATGCATAAAAATGTCCAAACGAACCCCGAAAAATCACAAAACTTCACACAACACTCCAGTTGTTATATGTTGACACGAGAAAAAAAATTGAAATCAATAAGAGGCAATGGATATCGTTCCGTCCCCAAAGGTGGGACGTTCCCTACCGAAAACCATCATGCTTGTTGTGAGAAGCTCCGGTTTGTGAGAAGCATATACCCAAACCTGCCCCAAATGGGACAAAATTTGTACCACGACATGTTGATGCCGCTCCATGATAGCATGCCAAGTTTCATGAATTTCAGACGAGTTTTGGATTTACTAGAATTTAAAAACCAGGCATCTCAATGTTTTGCCGGCAATCAACGGTGCCCTGGTGTTGGAAATTCATTCACATTTCTTGCATGGGACCTAAGCATGCACCCCAGGACACAGATTAGTTTTTTCAACCAATTTATATGCACTGGAGCATTTGCATGTAGTTCAAATTTCAATTATGCACATAAATGCATTGAAAATTCAGTTAATGCATAAATATGTCCAAACGAACCCCAAAAAATCACAAAAATTCACACAACACTCCTGTTGTTCTATGTTTACACGAGAAAAAAAATTGAACGCAATAAGAGGCAATGTATATCGTTTCATCCCCAAAGGTGGGACGTTCCCTACCGAAAACCATGATGCTTGTTGTGAGAAGCTCCGGTTTGTGAGAAGCATATACCCAAACCTGCCCCAAATGGGACAAATTTTGTACCACGGCATGTTGATGCCGATCCATGATAGCATGCCAAGTTTCATGAATTTCAGATGAGTTTTGGATTTACTAGAATTTAAAAACCAGGCATCTCAATGTTTTGCCGGCAATCAAAGGTGCCCTGGTGTTTGAAATTCATTCCCATTTCTTGCATGGGACCTAACCATGCACCCAAGGACACATATTTGATTTTTCAACCAATTTATATGCACTGGAGCATGTGCATGTAGTTCAAATTTGAATTATGCACATAAACGCGTTGAAAACTCAGTTAATGCATAAAAATGTCCAAACAAACCCCGAAAAATCACAAAAATTCACACAACACTCCAGTTGTTCTATGTTGACATGAGAAAAAAATTTGAAAGCAATAGGAGGCAATGGATATTGTTTCGTCCCCAAAGGTGGGACGTTCCCTACCGAAAACCATCACGCTTGTTGTGAGAAGCTCCGGTTTGTGAGAAGCATATACCCAAACCTGCCCCAACTGGGACAAAATTTGTACCACGACATGTTGATGCCGCTCCATGATAGCATGCCAAGTTTCATGAATTTCGGACGAGTTTTTGATTTACTAGAATTTAAAAACCAGGCATCGCAATGTCTTGCCGGCAATCAACGGTGCCCTGGTGTTGGAAATTCATTCACATTTCTTGCATGGGACCTAAGCATGCACCCAAGGACACAGATTTGATTTTTCAACCAATTTATAGGCACTGAAGCATGTGTATGTAGTTCAAATTTGAATTATGCACATAAATGCATTGAAAACTCAGTTAATGCATAAAAATGTCCAAACGAACCCCGAAAAATCACAAAACTTCACACAACACTCCAGTTGTTCTATGTTGACACGAGAAAAAAAATTGAAATCAATAAGAGGCAATGGATATCGTTCCGTCCCCAAAGGTGGGACGTTCCCTACCGAAAACCATCATGCTTGTTGTGAGAAGCTCCGGTTTGTGAGAAGCATATACCCAAACCTGCCCCAAATGGGAAAAAATTTGTACCACGACATGTTGATGCCGCTCCATGATAGCATGCCAAGTTTCATGAATTTCAGACGAGTTTTGGATTTACTAGAATTTAAAAACCAGGAATCTCAATGTTTTGCCGGCAATCAACGGTGCCCTGGTGTTGGAAATTCATTCACATTTCTTGCATGGGACCTAAGCATGCACCCCAGGACACAGATTAGTTTTTTCAACCAATTTATATGCACTGGAGCATTTGCATGTAGTTCAAATTTGAATTATGCACATAAATGCATTGAAAATTCAGTTAATGCATAAATATGTCCAAACGAACCCCAAAATATCACAAAAATTCACACAACACTCCTGTTGTTCTATGTTTACACGAGAAAAAAAATTGAACGCAATAAGAGGCAATGGATATCGTTTCATCCCCAAAGGTGGGACGTTCCCTACCGAAAACCATGATGCTTCTTGTGAGAAGCTCCGGTTTGTGAGAAGCATATACCCAAACCTGCCCCAAATGGGACAAATTTTGTACCCCGGCATGTTGATGCCGATCCATGATAGCATGCCAAGTTTCATGAATTTCAGACGAGTTTTGGATTTACTAGAATTTAAAAACCAGGCATCTCAATGTTTTGCCGGCAATCAAAGGTGCCGTGGTGTTTGAAATTCATTCCCATTTCTTGCATGGGACCTAAGCATGCACCCAAGGACACATATTTGATTTTTCAACCAATTTATATGCACTGGAGCATGTGCATGTAGTTCAAATTTGAATTATGCACATAAACGCGTTGAAAACTCAGTTAATGCATAAAAATGTCCAAACAAACCCCGAAAAATCACAAAAATTCACACAACACTCCAGTTGTTCTATGTTGACATGAGAAAAAAATTTGAAAGCAATAAGAGGCAATGGATATTGTTTCGTCCCCAAAGGTGGGACGTTCCCTACCGAAAACCATCACGCTTGTTGTGAGAAGCTCCGGTTTGTGAGAAGCATATACCCAAACCTGCCCCAAATGGGACAAATTTTGTACCACGACATGTTGATGCCGCTCCATGATAGCATGCCAAGTTTCATGAATTTCAGACGAGTTTTTGATTTACTAGAATTTAAAAACCAGGCATCGCAATGTCTTGCCGGCAATCAACGGTGCCCTGGTGTTGGAAATTCATTCACATTTCTTGCATGGGACCTAAGCATGCACCCAAGGACACAGATTTGATTTTTCAACCAATTTATAGGCACTGAAGCATGTGTATGTAGTTCAAATTTGAATTATGCACATAAATGCATTGAAAACTCAGTTAATGCATAAATATGTCCAAACGAACCCCAAAATATCACAAAACTTCACACAACACTCCAGTTGTTCTATGTTGACACGAGAAAAAAATTGAAATCAATAAGAGGCAATGGATATCGTTCCGTCCCCAAAGGTGGGACGTTCCCTACCGAAAACCATCATGCTTGTTGTGAGAAGCTCCGGTTTGTGAGAAGCATATACCCAAACCTGCCCCAAATGGGACAAAATTTGTACCATGACATGTTGATGCCGCACCATGATAGCATGCCAAGTTTCATGAATTTCAGACGAGTTTTGGATTTACTAGAATTTAAAAAGCAGGCATCTCAATGTTTTGCCGGCAATCAACGGTGCCCTGGTGTTCGAAATTCATTCCCATTTCTTGCATGGGACCTAAGCATGCACCCCAGGACACAGATTAGTTTTTTAGACCAATTTATATGCACTGAAGCATTTGCATGTAGTTCAAATTTCAATTATGCACATAAATGCATTGAAAATTCAGTTAATGCATAAAAATGTCCAAACGAACCCCAAAAAATCACAAAAATTCACACAACACTCCTGTTGTTCTATGTTTACACGAGAAAAAAAATTGAACGCAATAAGAGGCAATGGATATCGTTTCATCCCCAAAGGTGGGACGTTCCCTACCGAAAACCATCATGCTTGTTGTGAGAAGCTCCGGTTTGTGAGAAGCATATACCCAAACCTGCCCCAAATGGGACAAATTTTGTACCACGGCATGTTGATGCCGATCCATGATAGCATGCCAAGTTTCATGAATTTCAGACGAGTTTTGGATTTACTAGAATTTAAAAACCAGGCATCTCAATGTTTTGCCGGCAATCAAAGGTGCCGTGGTGTTTGAAATTCATTCCCATTTCTTGCATGGGACCTAAGCATGCACCCAAGGACACATATTTGATTTTTCAACCAATTTATATGCACTGGAGCATGTGCATGTAGTTCAAATTTGAATTATGCACATAAACGCGTTGAAAACTCAGTTAATGCATAAAAATGTCCAAACAAACCCCGAAAAATCACAAAAATTCACACAACACTCCAGTTGTTCTATGTTGACATGAGAAAAAAATTTGAAAGCAATAAGAGGCAATGGATATTGTTTCGTCCCCAAAGGTGGGACGTTCCCTACCGAAAACCATCACGCTTGTTGTGAGAAGCTCCGGTTTGTGAGAAGCATATACCCAAACCTGCCCCAAATGGGACAAAATTTGTACCACGACATGTTGATGCCGCTCCATGATAGCATGCCAAGTTTCATGAATTTCAGACGAGTTTTTGATTTACTAGAATTTAAAAACCAGGCATCGCAATGTCTTGCCGGCAATCAACGGTGCCCTGGTGTTGGAAATTCATTCACATTTCTTTCATGGGACCTAAGCATGCACCCAAGGACACAGATTTGATTTTTCAACCAATTTATAGGCACTGAAGCATGTGTATGTAGTTCAAATTTCAATTATGCACATAAATGCATTGAAAACTCAGTTAATGCATAAAAATGTCCAAACGAACCCCGAAAAATCACAAAACTTCACACAACACTCCAGTTGTTCTATGTTGACACGAGAAAAAAAATTGAAATCAATAAGAGGCAATGGATATCGTTCCGTCCCCAAAGGTGGGACGTTCCCTACCGAAAACCATCATGCTTGTTGTGAGAAGCTCCGGTTTGTGAGAAGCATATACCCAAACCTGCCCCAAATGGGAAAAAATTTGTACCACGACATGTTGATGCCGCTCCATGATAGCATGCCAAGTTTCATGAATTTAGGACGAGTTTTGGATTTACTAGAATTTAAAAACCAGGCATCTCAATGTTTTGCCGGCAATCAACGGTGCCCTGGTGTTGGAAAATCATTCACATTTCTTGCATGGGACCTAAGCATGCACCCCAGGACACAGATTAGTTTTTTCAACCAATTTATATGCACTGGAGCATATGCATTTAGTTCAAATTTCAATTATGCACATAAATGCATTGAAAATTCAGTTAATGCATAAATATGTCCAAACGAACCCCAAAATATCACAAAAATTCACACAACACTCCTGTTGTTCTATGTTTACACGAGAAAAAAAAATTGAACGCAATAAGAGGCAATGGATATCGTTTCATCCCCAAAGGTGGGACGTTCCCTACCAAAAACCATGATGCTTGTTGTGAGAAGCTCCGGTTTGTGAGAAGCATATACCCAAACCTGCCCCAAATGGGACAAATTTTGTACCACGGCATGTTGATGCCGATCCATGATAGCATGCCAAGTTTCATGAATTTCGGACGAGTTTTGGATTTACTAGAATTTAAAAACCAGGCATCTCAATGTTTTGCCGGCAATCAAAGGTGCCCTGGTGTTTGAAATTCATTCCCATTTCTTGCATGGGACCTAAGCATGCACCCAAGGACACATATTTGATTTTTCAACCAATTTATATGCACTGGAGCATGTGCATGTAGTTCAAATTTGAATTATGCACATAAACGCGTTGAAAACTCAGTTAATGCATAAAAATGTCCAAACAAACCCCGAAAAATCACAAAAATTCGCACAACACTCCAGTTATTCTATGTTGACATGAGAAAACAATTTGAAAGCAATAAGAGGCAATGGATATTGTTTCGTCCCCAAAGGTGGGACGTTCCCTACCGAAAACCATCACGCTTGTTGTGAGAAGCTCCGGTTTGTGAGAAGCATATACCCAAACCTGCCCCAAATGGGACAAAATTTGTACCACGACATGTTGATGCCGCTCCATGATAGCATGCCAAGTTTCATGAATTTCAGACGAGTTTTTGATTTACTAGAATTTAAAAACCAGGCATCGCAATGTCTTGCCGGCAATCAACGGTGCCCTGGTGTTGGAAATTCATTCACATTTCTTGCATGGGACCTAAGCATGCACCCAAGGACACAGATTTGATTTTTCAACCAATTTATAGGCACTGAAGCATGTGTATGTAGTTCAAATTTGAATTATGCACATAAATGCATTGAAAACTCAGTTAATGCATAAATATGTCCAAACGAACCCCAAAATATCACAAAACTTCACACAACACTCCAGTTGTTCTATGTTGACAAGAGAAAAAAATTGAAATCAATAAGAGGCAATGGATATCGTTCCGTCCCAAAAGGTGGGACGTTCCCTACCGAAAACCATCATGCTTGTTGTGAGAAGCTCCGGTTTGTGAGAAGCATATACCCAAACCTGCCCCAAATGGGACAAAATTTGTACCACGACATGTTGATGCCGCTCCATGATAGCATGCCAAGTTTCATGAATTTCAGACGAGTTTTGGATTTACTAGAATTTAAAAACCAGGCATCTCAATGTTTTGCCGGCAATCAACGGTGCCCTGGTGTTCGAAATTCATTCCCATTTCTTGCATGGGACCTAAGCATGCACCCCAGGACACAGATTAGTTTTTTCAACCAATTTATATGCACTGGAGCATTTGCATGTAGTTCAAATTTCAATTATGCACATAAATGCATTGAAAATTCAGTTAATGCATAAAAATGTCCAAACGAACCCCAAAAAATCACAAAAATTCACACAACACTCCTGTTGTTCTATGTTTACACGAGAAAAAAAATTGAACACAACAACAGGCAATGGATATCGTTTCATCCCCAAAGGTGGGACGTTCCCTACCGAAAACCATCATGCTTGTTGTGAGAAGCTCCGGTTTGTGAGAAGCATATACCCAAACCTGCCCCAAATGGGACAAAATTTGTACCACGACATGTTGATGCCGCTCCACGATAGCATGCCAAGTTTCATGAATTTCAGACGAGTTTTTGATTTACTAGAATTTAAAAACCAGGCATCTCAATGTCTTGCCGGCAATCAACGGTGCCCTGGTGTTGGAAATTCATTCACATTTCTTGCATGGGACCAAAGCATGCACCCAAGGACACAGATTTGATTTTTCAACCAATTTATAGGCACTGAAGCATGTGTATGTAGTTCAAATTTGAATTATGCACATAAATGCATTGAAAACTCAGCTAATGCATAAAAATGTCCAAACGAACCCCGAAAAATCACAAAACTTCACACAACACTCTAGTTGTTCTATGTTGACACGAGAAAAAAAAATTGAAATCAATAAGAGGCAATGGATATCGTTCCGTCCCCAAAGGTGGGACGTTCCCTACCGAAAACCATCATGCTTGTTGTGAGAAACTCCGGTTTGTGAGAAGCATATACCCAAACCTGCCCCAAATGGGACAAAATTTGTACCACGACATGTTGATGCCGCTCCATGATAGCATGCCAAGTTTCATGAATTTCAAACGAGTTTTGGATTTACTAGAATTTAAAAACCAGGCATCTCAATGTTTTGCCGGCAATCAACGATGCCCTGGTGTTCGAAATTCATTCCCATTTCTTGCATGGGACCTAAGCATGCACCCCAGGACACAGATTAGTTTTTTCAACCAATTTATATGCACTGGAGCATTTGCATGTAGTTCAAATTTCAATTATGCACATAAATGCATTGAAAATTCAGTTAATGCATAAATATGTCCAAACGAACCCCAAAATATCACAAAAATTCACACAACACTCCTGTTGTTCTATGTTTACACGAGAAAAAAAATTGAACACAATAAGAGGCAATGGATATCGTTTCATCCCCAAAGGTGGGACGTTCCCTACCGAAAACCATGATGCTTGTTGTGAGAAGCTCCGGTTTGTGAGAAGCATATACCCAAACCTGCCCCAAATGGGACAAATTTTGTACCACGGCATGTTGATGCCGATCCATGATAGCATGCCAAGTTTCATGAATTTCAGACGAGTTTCGGATTTACTAGAATTTAAAAACCAGGCATCTCAATGTTTTGCCGGCAATCAAAGGTGCCCTGGTGTTTGAAATTCATTCCCATTTCTTGCATGGGACCTAAGCATGCACCCAAGGACACATATTTGATTTTTCAACCAATTTATATGCACTGGAGCATGTGCATGTAGTTCAAATTTGAATTATGCACATAAACGCGTTGAAAACTCAGTTAATGCATAAAAATGTCCAAACAAACCCCGAAAAATCACAAAAATTCACACAACACTCCAGTTGTTCTATGTTGACATGAGAAAAAAATTTGAAAGCAATAAGAGGCAATGGATATTGTTTCGTCCCCAAAGGTGGGACGTTCCCTACCGAAAACCATCACGCTTGTTGTGAGAAGCTCCGGTTTGTGAGAAGCATATACCCAAACCTGCCCCAAATGGGACAAAATTTGTACCACGACATGTTGATGCCGCTCCATGATAGCATGCCAAGTTTCATGAATTTCAGACGAGTTTTTGATTTACTAGAATTTAAAAACCAGGCATCGCAATGTCTTGCCGGCAATCAACGGTGCCCTGGTGTTGGAAATTCATTCACATTTCTTGCATGGGACCTAAGCATGCACCCAAGGACACAGATTTGATTTTTCAACCAATTTATAGGCACTGAAGCATGTGTATGTAGTTCAAATTTGAATTATGCACATAAATGCATTGAAAACTCAGTTAATGCATAAATATGTCCAAACGAACCCCAAAATATCACAAAACTTCACACAACACTCCAGTTGTTCTATGTTGACACGAGAAAAAAAATTGAAATCAATAAGAGGCAATGGATATCGTTCCGTCCCCAAAGGTGGGACGTTCCCTACCAAAAACCATCATGCTTGTTGTGAGAAGCTCCGGTTTGTGAGAAGCATATACCCAAACCAGCCCCAAATGGGACAAAATTTGTACCACGACATGTTGATGCCGCTCCATGATAGCATGCCAAGTTTCATGAATTTCAGACGAGTTTTGGATTTACTAGAATTTAAAAACCAGGCATCTCAATGTTTTGCCGGCAATCAACGGTGCCCTGGTGTTCGAAATTCATTCCCATTTCTTGCATGGGACCTAAGCATGCACCCCAGGACACAGATTAGTTTTTTCAACCAATTTATATGCACTGGAGCATTTGCATGTAGTTCAAATTTCAATTATGCACATAAATGCATTGAAAATTCAGTTAATGCATAAATATGTCCAAACGAACCCCAAAAAATCACAAAAATTCACACAACACTCCTGTTGTTCTATGTTTACATGAGAAAAAAAATTGAACGCAATAAGAGGCAATGGATATCGTTTCATCCCCAAAGGTGGGACGTTCCTACCGAAAACCATCATGCTTGTTGTGAGAAGCTCCGGTTTGTGAGAAGCATATACCCAAACCTGCCCCAAATGGGACAAAATTTGTACCACGACATGTTGATGCCGCTCCATGATAGCATGCCAAGTTTCATGAATTTCAGACGAGTTTTGGATTTACTAGAATTTAAAACCCAGGCATCTCAATGTTTTGCCGGCAATCAACGGTGCCCTGGTGTTCGAAATTCATTCCCATTTCTTGCATGGGACCTAAGCATGCACCCCAGGACACAGATTAGTTTTTTCAACCAATTTATATGCACTGGAGCATTTGCATGTAGTTCAAATTTCAATTATGCACATAAATGCATTGAAAATTCAGTTAATGCATAAATATGTCCAAACGAACCCCAAAATATCACAAAAATTCACACAACACTTCTGTTGTTCTATGTTTACACGAGAAAAAAAATTGAACGCAATAAGAGGCAATGGATATCGTTTCATCCCCAAAGGTGGGACGTTCCCTACCGAAAACCATGATGCTTGTTGTGAGAAGCTCCGGTTTGTGAGAAGCATATACCCAAACCTGCCCCAAATGGGACAAATTTTGTACCACGGCATGTTGATGCCGATCCATGATAGCATGCCAAGTTTCATGAATTTCAGACGAGTTTTGGATTTACTAGAATTTAAAAACCAGGCATCTCAATGTTTTGCCGGCAATCAAAGTTGCGCTGGTGTTTGAAATTCATTCCCATTTCTTGCATGGGACCTAAGCATGCACCCAAGGACACATATTTGATTTTTCAACCAATTTATATGCACTGGAGCATGTGCATGTAGTTCAAATTTGAATTATGCACATAAACGCATTGAAAACTCAGTTAATGCATAAAAATGTCCAAACAAACCCCGAAAAATCACAAAAATTCACACAACACTCCAGTTGTTCTATGTTGACATGAGAAAAAAATTTGAAAGCAATAAGAGGCAATGGATATTGTTTCGTCCCCAAAGGTGGGACGTTCCCTACCGAAAACCATCACGCTTGTTGTGAGAAGCTCCGGTTTGTGAGAAGCATATACCCAAACCTGCCCCAAATGGGACAAAATTTTTACCACGACATGTTGATGCCGCTCCATGATAGCATGCCAAGTTTCATGAATTTCAGACGAGTTTTTGATTTACTAGAATTTAAAAACCAGGCATCGCAATGTCTTGCCGGCAATCAACGGTGCCCTGGTGTTGGAAATTCATTCACATTTCTTGCATGGGACCTAAGCATGCACCCAAGGACACAGATTTGATTTTTCAACCAATTTATAGGCACTGAAGCATGTGTATGTAGTTCAAATTTGAATTATGCACATAAATGCATTGAAAACTCAGTTAATGCATAAATATGTCCAAACGAACCCCAAAATATCACAAAACTTCACACAACACTCCAGTTGTTCTATGTTGACACGAGAAAAAAAATTGAAATCAATAAGAGGCAATGGATATCGTTCCGTCCCCAAAGGTGGGACGTTCCCTACCGAAAACCATCATGCTTGTTGTGAGAAGCTCCGGTTTGTGAGAAGCATATACCCAAACCTGCCCCAAATGGGACAAAATTTGTACCACGACATGTTGATGCCGCTCCATGATAGCATGCCAAGTTTCATGAATTTCAGACGAGTTTTGGATTTACTAGAATTTAAAACCAGGCATCTCAATGTTTTGCCGGCAATCAACGGTGCCCTGGTGTTCGAAATTCATTCCCATTTCTTGCATGGGACCTAAGCATGCACCCCAGGACACAGATTAGTTTTTTCAACCAATTTATATGCACTGGAGCATTTGCATGTAGTTCAAATTTCAATTATGCACATAAATGCATTGAAAACTCAGTTAATGCATAAAAATGTCCAAACGAACCCCAAAAAATCACAAAAATTCACACAACACTCCTGTTGTTCTATGTTTATATGAGAAAAAAAATTGAACGCAATAAGAGGCAATGGATATCGTTTCATCCCCAAAGGTGGGACGTTCCTACCGAAAACCATCATGCTTGTTGTGAGAAGCTCCGGTTTGTGAGAAGCATATACCCAAACCTGCCCCAAATGGGACAAAATTTGTACCACGACATGTTGATGCCGCTCCATGATAGCATGCCAAGTTTCATGAATTGCAGACGAGTTTTGGATTTACTAGAATTTAAAAACCAGGCATCTCAATGTTTTGCCGGCAATCAACGGTGCCCTGGTGTTCGAAATTCATTCCCATTTCTTGCATGGGACCTAAGCATGCACCCCAGGACACAGATTAGTTTTTTCAACCAATTTATATGCACTGGAGCATTTGCATGTAGTTCAAATTTCAATTATGCACATAAATGCATTGAAAATTCAGTTAATGCATAAATATGTCCAAACGAACCCCAAAATATCACAAAAATTCACACAACACTTCTGTTGTTCTATGTTTACACGAGAAAAAAAATTGAACGCAATAAGAGGCAATGGATATCGTTTCATCCCCAAAGGTGGGACGTTCCCTACCGAAAACCATGATGCTTGTTGTGAGAAGCTCCGGTTTGTGAGAAGCATATACCCAAACCTGCCCCAAATGGGACAAATTTTGTACCACGGCATGTTGATGCCGATCCATGATAGCATGCCAAGTTTCATGAATTTCAGACGAGTTTTGGATTTACTAGAATTTAAAAACCAGGCATCTCAATGTTTTGCCGGCAATCAAAGGTGCCCTGGTGTTTGAAATTCATTCCCATTTCTTGCATGGGACCTAAGCATGCACCCAAGGACACATATTTGATTTTTCAACCAATTTATATGCACTGGAGCATGTGCATGTAGTTCAAATTTGAATTATGCACATAAACGCGTTGAAAACTCAGTTAATGCATAAAAATGTCCAAACAAACCCCGAAAAATCACAAAAATTCACACAACACTCCAGTTGTTCTATGTTGACATGAGAAAAAAATTTGAAAGCAATAAGAGGCAATGGATATTGTTTCGTCCCCAAAGGTGGGACGTTCCCTACCGAAAACCATCACGCGTGTTGTGAGAAGCTCCGGTTTGTGAGAAGCATATACCCAAACCTGCCCCAAATGGGACAAAATTTGTACCACGACATGTTGATGCCGCTCCATGATAGCATGCCAAGTTTCATGAATTTCAGACGAGTTTTTGATTTACTAGAATTTAAAAACCAGGCATCGCAATGTCTTGCCGGCAATCAACGGTGCCCTGGTGTTGGAAATTCATTCACATTTCTTGCATGGGACCTAAGCATGCACCCAAGGACACAGATTTGATTTTTCAACCAATTTATAGGCACTGAAGCATGTGTATGTAGTTCAAATTTGAATTATGCACATAAATGCATTGAAAACTCAGTTAATGCATAAAAATGTCCAAACGAACCCCGAAAAATCACAAAACTTCACACAACACTCCAGTTGTTCTATGTTGACACGAGAAAAAAATTGAAAGCAATAAGAGGCAATGGATATCGTTCCGTCCCCAAAGGTGGGACGTTCCCTACCGAAAACCATGATGCTTGTTGTGAGAAGCTCCGGTTTGTGAGAAGCATATACCCAAACCTGCCCCAAATGGGACAAAATTTGTACCACGGCATGTTGATGCCGTTCCATGATAGCATGTCAAGTTTCATGAATTTCAGACGAGTTTTGGATTTACTAGAATTTAAAAACAAGGCATCTCAATGTTTTGCCGGCAATCAACGGTGCCCTGGTGTTCGAAATTCGTTCCCATTTCTTGCATGGGACCTAAGCATGCACCCTAGGACACAAATTTGTTTTTTCAACCAATTTATATGCACTAGAGCATTTGCATGTAGTTCAAATTTGAATTATGCACATAAATGCATTGAAAACTCAGTTAATGCATAAAAATGTCCAAACGAACCCCGAAAAATCACAAAACTTCCCACAACACTCCAGTTGTTCTATGTTGACACGAGAAAAAAAATTGAAAGCAATAAGAGGCAATGGATATCGTTCCGTCCCCAAAGGTGGGACGTTCCCTACCGAAAACCATGATGCTTGTTGTGAGAAGCTCCGGTTTGTGAGAAGCATATACCCAAACCTGCCCCAAATGGGACAAATTTTGTACCACGGCATGTTGATGCCGATCCATGATAGCATGCCAAGTTTCATGAATTTCAGACGAGTTTTGGATTTAGTAGAATTTAAAAACCAGGCATCTCAATGTATTGCCGGCAATCAAAGGTGCCCTGGTGTTTGAATTTCATTCCCATTTCTTGCATGGGACCTAAGCATGCACCCAAGGACACATATTTGATTTTTCAACCAATTTATATGCACTGGAGCATGTGCATGTAGTTCAAATTTGAATTATGCACATAAACGCGTTGAAAACTCAGTTAATGCATAAAAATGTCCAAACAAACCCCAAAAAATCACAAAAATTCACACAACACTCCAGTTGTTCTATGTTGACATGAGAAAAAAATTTGAAAGCAATAAGAGGCAATGGATATTGTTTCGTCCCCAAAGGTGGGACGTTCCCTACCGAAAACCATCATGCTTGTTGTGAGAAGCTCCGGTTTGTGAGAAGCATATACCCAAACCTGCCCCAAATGGGACAAAATTTGTACCACGACATGTTGATGCCGCTCCATGATAGCATGCCAAGTTTCATGAATTTCAGACGAGTTTTTGATTTACTAGAATTTAAAAACCAGGCATCGCAATGTCTTGCCGGCAATCAACGGTGCCCTGGTGTTGGAAATTCATTCACATTTCTTGCATGGGACCTAAGCATGCACCCAAGGACACAGATTTGATTTTTCAACCAATTTATAGGCACTGAAGCATGTGTATGTAGTTCAAATTTGAATTATGCACATAAATGCATTGAAAACTCAGTTAATGCATAAAAATGTCCAAACGAACCCCGAAAAATCACAAAACTTCACACAACACTCCAGTTGTTCTATGTTGACACGAGAAAAAAAATTGAAAGCAATAAGAGGCAATGGATATCGTTCCGTCCCCAAAGGTGGGACGTTCCCTACCGAAAACCATCATGCTTGTTGTGAGAAGCTCCGGTTTGTGAGAAGCATATACCCAAACCTGCCCCAAATGGGACAAAATTTGTACCACGGCATGTTGATGCCGTTCCATGATAGCATGTCAAGTTTCATGAATTTCAGACGAGTTTTGGATTTACTAGAATTTAAAAACAAGGCATCTCAATGTTTTGCCGGCAATCAACGGTGCCCTGGTGTTCGAAATTCGTTCCCATTTCTTGCATGGGACCTAAGCATGCACCCTAGGACACAAATTTGTTTTTTCAACCAATTTATATGCACTAGAGCATTTGCATGTAGTTCAAATTTGAATTATGCACATAAATGCATTGAAAACTCAGTTAATGCATAAAAATGTCCAAACGAACCCCGAAAAATCACAAAACTTCACACAACACTCCAGTTGTTCTATGTTGACACGAGAAAAAAAATTGAAAGCAATAAGAGGCAATGGATATCGTTCCGTCCCCAAAGGTGGGACGTTCCCTACCGAAAACCATGATGCTTGTTGTGAGAAGCTCCGGTTTGTGAGAAGCATATACCCAAACCTGCCCCAAATGGGACAAATTTTGTACCACGGCATGTTGATGCCGATCCATGATAGCATGCCAAGTTTCATGAATTTCAGACGAGTTTTGGATTTAGTAGAATTTAAAAACCAGGCATCTCAATGTTTTGCCGGCAATCAAAGGTGCCCTGGTGTTTGAAATTCATTCCCATTTCTTGCATGGGACCTAAGCATGCACCCAAGGACACATATTTGATTTTTCAACCAATTTATATGCACTGGAGCATGTGCATGTAGTTCAAATTTGAATTATGCACATAAACGCGTTGAAAACTCAGTTAATGCATAAAAATGTCCAAACAAACCCCGAAAAATCACAAAAATTCACACAACACTCCAGTTGTTCTATGTTGACATGAGAAAAAAATTTGAAAGCAATAAGTGGCAATGGATATTGTTTCGTCCCCAAAGGTGGGACGTTCCCTACCGAAAACCATCACGCTTGTTGTGAGAAGCTCCGGTTTGTGAGAAGCATATACCCAAACCTGCCCCAAATGGGACAAAATTTGTACCACGACATGTTGATGCCGCTCCATGATAGCATGCCAAGTTTCATGAATTTCAGACGAGTTTTTGATTTACTAGAATTTAAAAACCAGGCATCGCAATGTCTTGCCGGCAATCAACGGTGCCCTGGTGTTGGAAATTCATTCACATTTCTTGCATGGGACCTAAGCATGCACCCAAGGACACAGATTTGATTTTTCAACCAATTTATAGGCACTGAAGCATGTGTATGTAGTTCAAATTTGAATTATGCACATAAATGCATTGAAAACTCAGTTAATGCATAAATATGTCCAAACGAACCCCGAAATATTACAAAACTTCACACAACACTCCAGTTGTTCTATGTTGACACGAGAAGAAAAATTGAAATCAATAAGAGGCAATGGATATCGTTCCGTCCCCAAAGGTGGGACGTTCCCTACCGAAAACCATCATGCTTGTTGTGAGAAGCTCCGGTTTGTGAGAAGCATATACCCAAACCTGCCCCAAATGGGACAAAATTTGTACCACGACATGTTGATGCCGCTCCATGATAGCATGCCAAGTTTCATGAATTTCAGACGAGTTTTGGATTTACTAGAATTTAAAAACCAGGCATCTCAATGTCTTGCCGGCAATCAACGGTGCCCTGGTGTTGGAAATTCATTCACATTTCTTGCATGGGACCTAAGCATGCACCCAAGGACACATATTTGATATTTCAACCAATTTATAGGCACTGAAGCATGTGTATGTAGTTCAAATTTGAATTATGCACATAAATGCATTGAAAACTTAGTTAATGCATAAAAATGTCCAAACGAACCCCGAAAAGTCACAAAACTTCACACAACACTCCAGTTGTTCTATGTTGACATGAGAAAAAAAATTGAAAGCAATAAGAGGCAATGGATATCGTTTCGTCCCCAAAGGTGGGACGTTCCCTACCGAAAACCATCATGCTTGTTGTGAGAAGCTCCGGTTTGTGAGAAGCATATACCCAAACCTACCCCAAATGGGACAAAATTTGTACCACGGCATGTTGATGCCGCTCCAGGTTAGCATGTCAAGTTTCATGAATTTCAGACGAGTTTTGGATTTACTAGAATTTAAAAACCAGGCATCTCAATGTTTTGCCGGCAATCAACGGTGCCCTGGTGTTCGAAATTCATTCCCATTTCTTGCATGGGACCTAAGCATGCACCCTAGGACCCAAATTTGTTTTTTCAACCAATTTATATGCACTCGAGCATTTGCATGTAGTTCAAATATGAATTATGCACATAAATGCATTGAAAATTTAGTTAATGCATAAAAATGTCCAAACGAACCCCGAAAAATCACAAAAATTCACACAACACTCCTGTTGTTCTATGTTTACACGAGAAAAAAAATTGAACGCAATAAGAGGCAATGGATATCGTTTCGTCCCCAAAGGTGGGATGTTCCCTACCGAAAACCATCATGCTTTTTGTGAGAAACTCTGGTTTCTGAGAAGCATATACCCAAACCTGCCCCAAATGGGACAAAATTTTTACCACGGCATGTTGATGCTGCTACATGATAGCATGCCAAGTTTCATGAGTTTCAGACGAGTTTTGAATTTACTAGAATTAAAAAACCAGGTATCTCAATGTTTGCAGCCGAGTGACGGTGGCAGGGTGTTTGAAATTCATTCCCATTTCTTGCATGGGACCTAAGCATGCAACCAAGGACACATATTTGATTTTTCAATAAGTTTATATGCACTGGAGCATGTGCATGTAGTTCAAATTTGAATTATGCGCATAAAATGCGTGGAAAACCCAGTTAATGTATAAAAATGTACAAACGAACCCTAAATAATTCCAATTTTTTTGACGACACACCTATAGTTGCATGTTCACTTCAGATAAAAGTTCGAACAATTCAAACACCATCCTTTCTAGCTGTGACCCCACTACGTAATTCAAATGATCAAGACGATAAATCAAGTATATCGCACACAGTTTAGTATCACCAACCGTGTGAGATGCAGCACAAAATATCTTAGAGCACCGTCGGTGTATAGTACGCCCATGCCTTACGAGAGAAGGTGTGTTGGCTACAGTACATAGCCGGCGTGTCAAGCACACTAGCTAACTCACTCCCCAAATATCATTTCATTGTTCATTTGTTGCCGGTGAAAGATGGGGACGTGGACCCACGTCGTGAGGGCAACTTCGGCAGCCCACTCTGGCGAGAGCGCGGCCGCAGCCGCCAGGCGCATGCTATCAAGCTTCGTGAGGGCGACCGTAGTCTGCGTCCGGGCGGCCAAGGCAGCCCAAACGGCCGCTGTTGCTTCTCAGGCGGCGACAGCAGCATCTGCCTCGGGGATAGCAACTGGCGAGAGCGGCACAGCAGCTGTCCGTTCCGCAGCATCGGCCTTAGCCCTGCTGGAGGCCGTCCACTACCATGTCAAGGCCGTCCACACCCAGGTCGTGGCGATCACCGCACAAATCGAACGAAGCTTCTCCAACAACGGTCGGCAACCCACGGCCGAAGAGCTGGCAATCGCCGAGAGAGTTCGAGCAGCCGTCCGTTCCTGCGCGGCATACCTTGCCACGACGGAGCCCGCCAGAGCCCACATAGCGTCCACCCATGCCCAGCTCGTGGCGGCCTTTTCCAAAGATATGGCAGACGCGGATGGCGAGATGCTTGCCGAGTATGGTGCAATTGATGCCATGGAGCCCCTTCCACAGGAGACCGTCGGGCGCGAGCTGGACATGGAGGCGGCGGCGGAGATCGACGAGCACCAGCCGTAGTAGTACTCTTTGTTTTTTTAATTAAGAGCGCCGGTCTTTAACTTGTTAGAGTAATGTTTAGGTCAGCTAGCTCTGCTTAATTGCTGAAGTTGCTCGATTAAGAAGTTAGTCTCCTTTGTGTACCCAAATTATGCAATGACGTGGATGACCACTGTAACCAGGGAAATTCGAACCAAATTTTTTGACGTTCAAACTCAACACACACGGGTTAAGCTATCTGAATCATTTGTGATGTTCACATATCGTACACAGTTCTGAATAAGGGACCGTGTCTGATGACACTTTGCGCGCCAGTTTTTTGGCTGAAGCGATTCCAAATTTTCGGCTTCCGCGGAAATATCTACCTCCCCGCCCCCTCCCTTAGTAAAATCCACATTTCCCCTCTTTCTGCCTTCCTTTCCAAGTTGAAACCTTCACTCCTTGCTTGCAGCGTCGCCGCCTCCTCGCCGGCGACCCTCCTTCGCGCTCCTCGGCCTCGCCTATCCAGGCAGGTAATCCACACCCGACCGCATCCTCCTCCTCCTTCCACATCCCACATGCCCCTACCGCCGGCGCGAGCGCGACACCTTCCGCCCAAATCACCGACCCCTCCACCAAATAAGCGCCGGCCTAATCCATGGTGCACGCAGTATAGCCAGGACCTCAAGGAGCATGTGGCAGCGGAGAAGCAAATCGCGGCCGCATGCGCGGATGAGGTCACGATGGCCGCCATTCGTGTCGACCCCCAGATCTTGAAGGAGCACCTTGCCACTTGCTAGCTACGCCGGTTAAGCATGCTCGGTTTACCCGTTGCGTGTGCTGCTCCTGCCTTTCCTTCACAAATTCTAGTGAATTGTGCTATCTAATTTTACCATGCAATCTGTTGCTCTAGTGTATATGTTCTATATGTCGTGTAGTGTGGTGCTCACTTATTAATTGTTTTGTTAATTAGTTGTTGTCTTCAGTTAACTGTTTGGTTTAATTCTGCAAATGTGATGTTCAATTCTTCAGGCTGCAATTTTGTATTGTCTTCCATGTGAGAAATAAATCGAATTTATCTTTACAAAATTATGGGTGCATTATGTTATTGTATACCATGTGAGGAATAAATTGAATTTGGTTGTAGTAAATACATGAGAAACAAATACAATTGCTACAATTGGTTCTTGTTAACTGTCTGATCTTCTATTAGGAGTATGTTATATTGTGCAATGTGGTGCTCAGTAAATGTTTGGTTCATTTGTTGTGGTGTTTAGTGAACTGCTTGGTTCAATGTTATATTGTGCAATGTGGTGCTCAGTTTATGTTTGGTTCATTTGTTGTGGTGTTTAGTTAACTACTTGGTTCAATTCTGCAATGCGATGTCCAATTGTCGTGGGTAGAATTTTGTATTGTTGTGCATGTGAGGAATAAATCGAATTTGGCTGCACTTAATACATGAGGAACATATCCAAGTGCTATATTTCCTAGTTCTTAATCATGCTTGGTTTGGGTAAATGGGTTTTCCCTGTGGCTTGAATTAATCTGATGAATCTGCAATGTGATTATTTTTCATAACATATTTTACTAATAGCATGCGAACCCTTACTTAACATGATGACTAACTACCTTATATGTGTTGCAGGGACACAATGGGAAGCACTGAGGTTTACAATCGAGGTTAGCACGTGCATGGTCCGTTGACTAATAGCATATTATTGTGCAATTGCAGGAACCATTCTAATATTTAGGTTTTTAACAATTTGGTCTTGCACATGTAGGTCCTGCTATCAGAGGTTTTACCCACTGTTCGACACTTTTTGCATATGGGGAAATGAGTTGTCCATGAATATCAGTCAAGGCAAGAAACTCAGAAAGATTGTTAGGATAAAGAAATTAGCGTCAAAAAATAACAAGATCTTTGTCTGCACAATGAAGAAGACATCAGTTCACTACATGATGGTACTAACTATTATACCTTGCCTTTTTAATTCCTTTGCCTCATTTCCAATATAGAGAAGATATTTATGCACATCCTTGTTTTCAGGCCTTTCCAAAGCAGTTCACTGATGATTACCTCTCAAACCACATGTATGGTCAAGAGGCGAGGAAGGTATTCATACAACACCCATGGTTCAATATTGAAGTGTTCCTGAAGAGGACGAAGGATGGACGGCCAATCATCCATAGGCACTGGACTAAAGTTACAAAGACCTTCAACATCAATGAAGGCTCAATATTCGCCTTCTGCTTCAGCAGTTTTCCAGATGAGATACATCTGTCTATGTACCATCTATGATGCTAATTTCGAAAGGTTATATATGTTGCATGTGAAACTTGGTCCTGGTGTAGTTGTGTAATGGGGTAGCTGAGTGCTGAAGCTATATGATGTTGTACTCTGATGTATTTCAATTATGAAAATGAAATATATTGTGTGCTTAATATGAACTGTCAATTAGATTAATAAATGGATTATGAATAATCAGATAATTAGCCTGCTAGTGGCGAATTAGCCTGCTAATTGGGTTTGGCTATTGCAAACGGTTGTTGAAAAAATACCATGGGCGATGACCTCAGGCAACGCACACAGTTTCTAGGAATAAACCGTGTTGGATCAATGAACAATCACACATGACTTTCTCTTGAAAACTGTTTGCGTTAGGCCACCTTGCGCAAATGTTTACCACATGAAAACTGTGTGTGATGGACAACCTTTGCCACACAGTTTCTTCCATGGACCGTGTGTGATATATTCAAGAACGCAAGCGATTTAACGGGAAAAATTGTGTGTGATGTACCTGTGAACGAAAATGTTTTTCTCCGAGCAACTGTGTGGGATGTACATACGAATGGAAATGTTTAGCAGGGACTGACTATGTGGGATGTACTTGCGACCGGAAACAATTTCGCCGTATAATTGTATTTTTTTAGCTCTACTGTACGCATTTTCGTATTTGAGTGCTCGCCGGTCGCACACGGCCTCATTTTGCCGAACGTGTGTGCCAGGAGGGCATATCCCCGACGGTTTTTGGGTCGTGTGGGAAGGAACCCCCCTATCACCCACACTCACTTGAAGACGGTTCCAAATGCCGTCGTGGAAAGGGGTTTTAAACCGTTTGTTTAGGAGCTCGCTGTACTAGTGTATGGAACAAATGATTGAACAGCAACAACCACCTGAAGGTGATGAGGCTACCACAGGCACAATGTCACCTCTTGCTGCAGTGCGTCAGTATCTCTCCACTAACAGTGCAAAAAGCACCCTCCTGCGTAATTCTGGGTTGGTTGTCAAGGTAACCTGAACCAAATCGCCTACTGAACAAAATCTTCTGGTTAGACAGAGTGATATATCTGTGCTCCAGACACAAGTCCAATCCCCAATGGACGTCGTTTCGGAAACAAGAATAGTGGTTGAAAAATGTCGTCAAGATATGAATGGTTTTGAAACCAGACTATCAGACATTTTCTGCATTGTTCAAGAGCAATGGCGGAAAAAAGGGATGATCATGCTGATCCATCAGATTCTACAACCTGAAACATTAGCACTCGGGTCAAATGATCTGTGCTTCTATACATCTGATGGTGCTTTTATCTGCAAGGACTGTAAACTTTATGCCAATAGGCCTTTTGTTGTATGGCTGGAATTTATTTTGTTGCAATACAACATTTATCGTGCTACCAAAGGCTGTAGAAATTACGATGCTATTTTTGTATAGTGTAGGTTTATCTTAGTAATGTAATTGGCCGAAAGCTTCGTAGGAGCCCAACGTGCCAACATTCGTTAGGCCCATTCCAATTGGGCTAAAAACGATTATGGGCTGTAATTTTCATGTAGCCCGCCAAAAATATATGGGCCTAAATCAGCATAAGCTTTCATATTTTTGGTAGGCCTGTGCACCTAGTGGGCCTTCAACAGGCCTAAACATAATTTGGGCCCTCAGTAACAATAGGTCATTAACATGTGTAAATATCTTGAGCCCATAAATAACATGGGCCTTTAATAGGCTAAAAGTGAGATTGGGCCCTGATTGTGCCAAATAACCCACTGGTCATTAGCAGGCCGAAATGTATCTCAGCTCGTGGTGGCCCATTTACAATTCGGATCGTTCACAGGCCAAAATTCAGATGGGCTATAAATGCGCGAACCTACTACACTGGCCTTAAACGAGCTGGAAGTTCAGTCGGGCTTGATTACTATCAGTTTTATATGGGTAGTTAATAGGCCCGATGTGGAGTTGAGCCTCATATTGCCCATGGATTTTGTCCGATGTTAACAGGCTGAAAATCACAACAGGCTGGAAGTGGCCCAAATCTATAGTGGGCCTCTAACATGCCGAATGTCAGACATGGCAGAATATGACCCAAATCCTTCACGGTCGTTTATGGGCCGAAAGTTTCAAGGGCCAAAAAATGGGCCCAAATGAAGCACGACCTTTAATAGACCGGAAACACACCGGGCCGTAATTCGGCCCAAATACTTAGCGAACTGTTAACGGGCCAGAAGTGACCATGGGCCATGATGATGACAAGTTTAGAACGGGCGGTTGACGGGCTGATTTTTCAATAGCCATACGGGCCTTAACTGCGAACGGACCGTCTGCAAGCCGGCTGTTAATGGGCCAGCCCGCTAATTTTGACTGGGCCAGCCTTTTTAACCTAAATGGGCCGCTGTTGGGCCTTGCCACGTGTCGACATATCATAGGCGCCTCCTATCCATTGGGCAGTTGACACCTGTCCTTTTTGGGTGCTGACACATGGTTGCTATAGCCAATGATAATTTTACACTTGGAAAATCCCCATTGGTCGGGGCTGTTAACGGGTTATCGGATCCAAACCGGAACCCGAAGCTTAACAGCGACCCGTTACGGGGGATGCCACGTGTCGGTCACCCTTGACAAAAGCACTTCTATGACTGCGATTTATCGTCATGGAAGTGGACACTTCCGTGATGATAATTTTGGTAATGTCATGGAACACTTCTACGACAGCACAGGTATGACTATCTTGATTCTATCATAAAATCGTCATGGATGTACATGCATGACAGAAAACGTGGCCTACTGTGACAAACACATATCGCCACGGAAGTGTATTTTTTTGTAGTGAGCGAACTTGTAGCCGGTGCTGTTGACAAACCTGGCGAAACGGTCGCAAGGCTATGTGGCCATGCAGTAGTGGTAGATGAGGACATGACGGCGCACGCACAACTGGGTGTCGACAACCTTCTGATCTATGTTGGGACGACTGCCGGTGTACTGAAGGTCGATGCCGACCACCCTGTACTTGTCTCGAGCAAGCAACTGCTCAATGATGTTGATGTAGTCGTCCACCACGGCCGGGTCGATGGTGTACACCACCAAGAGATCCGTCTCCCTTGCGTGCGTCTCCACTTTATGCTCGCCGAACTCCATTGGAGTGCCGCTAGATATCCCCTCTCTATGTGTCGTCATGGGTGTGCTTGTTGTGTTGTCGTGCACGATCGAAAGGTTGAAGAGACTAAGGTTATAATAGCCGCGGGAATTGAAGGGGAAGCAAGACAGCCTGGAATATCGGCACACCCAGATGGCAGTTCTAATTTGCAACGTGTAACTGCATCATGCCGCACATAACTGCATCGTGTGACGACGCGCGCGGCGCAACCGCATGCATATGGGGCCCCCGACATGATCGTGCGCAGGCCCAACCGTTGGCAGAGTGCGCAGAGGGACGCGAGCAGAGCGCTCCGCGGTCGCCTCAACGGCAAGCAACCATATATATGCATATAGTAGTTGAACACGCAAGGAAAAGCTGTCCAAAAGCCGAGCACACTGACGGACGCGAGCAGAGCGAGCCGCGGCGCCTAACGGCGAGCAGAGCTTGCTGAGGGACGCGAGTAGAGACCGCCACAGTGATACGTGGCAAATAAGACGAACTGTGTGAGCGATGTCGGAGACATCAGGCACGAATCAGATTAGAGTTGCATGTGCGGTACATGGCAAACAGTTGATCCTTCCGAGCTATTTATGATGGAATAAGCAGTGTGTGTTGTGGGCAAACGCTTGCTGGTATATAACCGTTAGCGATTGATGAATTCAACGCCGGCGGGTTACCTAGTGTTGTCCGTGTGCGATGTGATATGCTCTGTCTGCAGAACATCTATGCTCTGTGTACAGAAGAACAACATATATATACTTGTAACAGGACATGATTGCAAGACCAAATTAAACATCCAATTACGTTATATAACAAATACCATAAATATTGCAAGGTTCAAATTCCAGCATTACGATGCCCAAATTCAAAGATAACAAGGTTCAAACTGATATTAGAAATGAAATTCAGCTCAGTCAGCTGCAAATGCCCGTGTTGATCAGTTAAACATGGATATAATGGAGGTTCAAACTAAAAATTAAAATAGTAAGGCCGCTTTCCAAACCTCGTCATTTCTGCAAAGGGATCGGCCACTAACAAGTCATGTTTGGGTTTAGCACAATGACTTCCAATTACTCTGTCATATGCTCTTCCAATACGAAGTTTAGCTTTTTTGGAGCCTCTTCCATTCTGTAGTAGCTGCCGGCTCCGATCAACAAACCATTAATCTTTCCTAATTTAATGTGTGTTCAACCTCAGTACCTTCAGCACCCTTTCTCTGGCAAGAAAGAACATGGCGAATGTAATCTCCGGTAAGGTCCCTCGGTAGGAGTTCAAAGTAATATTTGAGAGATGCAGATCTAGGCATTCGATGTGATTGTTGTTATAAACATTATCCACCACCGAGCCTATTATTATCTGCAAAAGAAGAGAACGTGTTAGTGCCTACATGCAGTTTTGAACACTACTACACGCCTATTTGGTTTGCAGGATTTGTAAAATGCACCAACATGCCATCTTTGATTTGACATGATTAACATGGGCATTTGATTACAATCTAGAAAAATGTAGCCTTCTTCACAAGTGAAAGTGCGTTATATCGACTAGAGGGGGGTGAATAGGCGATTTTTATGAATTCTTCACTGAGGAATTTGCGGGTCAGGAAATTCCTTAGCGAAGAACTACTTGCAGCGGAATAAGTACTCAGAAGTAAACATAAGTGAACACAAGCACGGTCATCATGATGAAATGAAGCCAGGCACGGAGTACAGAAAGCGTAAACACAAGATAACACAGGATGAAGACAAACAGACTGAAGAAATTGAACTGAGGAAATTGAGAAAGTCTTCAGTCAAAGTCTTCAAACACAGATATGACAAGCACACAACACATTAATGAGGAAATGAAAGAGTTGAGGAAATAGAACCAGTAGGCTTGGTGAAGACAATGATTTGGTAGACCAGTTCCAACTACTGTCTCAGTTGTACATCTGGTTGGAGCGGCTAGGTATTTAAACCTGAGGACACACAGTCCCGGACACACAGTCCTCACCGTATTCTCCTTGAGCTAAGGTCACACAGACCTCGCCCAATCACTCGTGGTAAGTCTTCAGGTGACTTCCGAACCTTCACAAACTCGGTCACTCGGCGATCCACAATTCCTCTTGGATGCTCTAGACCATGATGCCTAACCGTCTGGAAGAAGCACGGTCTTCAAAGGTAACAAGCGTCAGATCCACGCAGGATCAATCTCTTCAGTGATGCTCAATCACTTTGGCTTTGTAGGTGTTTGGGTTTGGGTTTTCCTCACTCGATGATTTTCACTCAAAGTCCTCGGAGGATGGGTTGCTCTCAAATGACAAGTGTCAGTTTCTCTCGGAGCAGCCAACCAGCTAGTGGTTGTAGGGGGCGGCTATTTATAGCCTAGGGAGCAGCCCGACATGATAAGACATAAATGCCCTTCAATGATATGACCTTTAGGTGGGTAGATATTTTAGGACAGCTGGCGCTTAGCACAGCAACGGTCGGAAATTTGAGGCTCAAATTCCTCAGGGCTATCATGTTCCTCACTGTGTAGGCAATCCGCAGTGGCGAATTCCTAACTCCTCAGTCAGAACAAATTCCTCATAGACCAGAAGAACTTCGTCTCTATCACTGAAGAATATGACTGAACCGTATGAGATTTTCAATGGCTTCACTCGAAGGGATTGGTAGATGTAGGATTTTGAGTTGAGCATCACATGGAAATTTTTCCTTAGTATTTCCTCGACCCCGTTTAACAGTACGGTGTTTCCTATGACTCAAGAAAGAGAAAATGAAACTATGAAAACGAAAGTCTTCACGCTCCATGTTCCTCGAATGAATGCCAAGTCTTCAAGGTCACACCAATTTCTTCACTTTCAAAGTCTTCAGAAAGTCTTCAGAAATCCATAGTCTTTAGTCGAAGAACTTCATTTTTAGGGGTCAACTTTCTCTGTAATTATCAAACTCCTCATAGACTTATAGACCCGTGTACACTCATAAACACATTAGTTCCTTAACCTATAAGTCTTCAATACACCAAAATCACTAAGGGGCACTAGATGCACTTACAATCTCCCCCTTTTTGGTGATTGATGACAATATAGGTTAAGTTTTCAACGGGGATAACCATATGAAGTGTAAATACTGATATTGAGGAATTTGATTGCAAGATATAGAAGAACTCCCCCTGAAGATGTGCATAGTGAGGAATTTGCTTTTGAAGCAATGCACACTTGAAGAGTTGAATCATGGAGATCTCCCCCTATGTCTTGTAATTCATACACGCATTTGACATATAATATGAAGAATTTGAAATGCATGATGAAATATGGTGACTGATGTAATTCAGCATGCGTGCATTAACATTAACAAGGAATAAGCATGCAGAAAAACTACAGCAAAAGTATCAGCTCACCATAGAGTTTAAGTTTACAACTCGATCCAGCAAAGTTTCAGAACAAGGAGAGTTGTAACTTAGCAAAAAAATGCCCATATATGATAGACCCGCTTGAAGACTAACCCAAATTTCTCCCTCTTTGTCATCGAATGACCAAAAAGATCGAAAATGAGGACTAACGCCCCTAAAGAATATCAAGTTGATGAAGGAGCGCCAGCGTTGTTGGGGTCGTTTGTTGATGTAGGGCCTGCCGCAGTGTCGTCCAAGTCTTCATGCTCATCGGTGTCGCGCCATGAAGAATAGGAGCTGGCCACCAAGGAAGGAACCTTGACCTTCTTGTATTTCTTCGGTGGAGGTGCAGACCAGTCAAAGTCTTCCTTCAGACCCATGTTCTTCAGATCTTCTTCACCATATACATGTGATAGAATAGTCCAGGTGCGATCGAAGACTTCATGGAGGTAGCAATGGTTTTTCTTCACTGCATTATGTGTAGCAGTCATGTTGTGAAGAATTGAACCAAACTGACGCTTAACCCATTTATGGTTTCGATCCACCTTCTGGTGAAGACTTAGCAGAAGCTCACGGTCAGTCATCACACGAGGAGCAGTGGCTTGAGGATTTGGCTTGGAGGCATGGGCAGCAGAATCATGAGTGGCAGAGTCATCATTGGTGGAATAAGATGCAGCTTTGCGAAACTGACCATCCAATGGACGAATGCCTTCATCAATAACAGCTGGTGCCTTGCCCTTTTCGTCAGTTGAGGAATAGGTCCGCTTGAGGACTTCAATCGGGGGCAAGTAGCTGAGGTGATTCTGAAAATCAGCCTTGTAGTTGAGTGAAGACCTTGTTATGAGGAATCTCATGATCCAGGGAGCATAAGGCTTCAGCTCAAACGGAGAAAGTGCAACATTTGCCAGAGTCCTCATGAAGAAATCATGATAATTGACAGGAATGCCATGAATGATGTTGAAAACCAGATTCTTCATGATGCTGACAATTTCCTCATCAGATGAGTCGTGGCCTTTGATTGGACTTATAGTCTTTGTCAGAATGCGATAGACTGTCCTTGGTACATACTGCAATTCCTTCACAAGGAATTTTGTCCTTGAGGCTTGACCAGGTTTCAATGGCTTCATCAGCACTTGCATATAGTGATCAGTAAGCTCAGGCTCTTGGTACATGCAATGAGCTCCTTCAGGTGGAGGACTGATGGGCAGGGCGTGAAGTAATTCAGAGGCCAGTGCTTTGTAGTGAGTGTTTTTGGTCATCCAGTCCAAAACCCAGGAGTTCACATCGTCAGCATCTCCTGTGATGTGCAATGTTGCGTAGAATTGAAGAATGAGTTCCTCATTCCAATCAACTATGTCTGTGCAAAAGTTGAGGAGGCCTGTGCCATGAAGCACACTGAGGACAGGTGTGAAGCATGGCAGTGATTCCATGTCCACATGAGGAATATGCTCATGGTTGAAGACTTTGTCCTTATTGAAGAGCACTGAGGAATAGAAGTTCGCCTGGCTGGCGGTCCAGAAGCGCTTCCTTCTAAGACGAGCAGAATCGTAGGGATTGTAGTCAGTGAAGAACATGTGCTCGCCGAAGAAATCATCAGCCTTGAATTTTTGCTTCTTTGAGAATGGATCCTTTGGCTTGGGCTGAGGAGTGTCAGTCAATTGCATTATCACCTCAGGAATCGCAATCTCAGGTTCTTCAGGCTGAGGAATTTCAGCTTCTACTCCAGTGACAGCCTGGGTCTTCAATTCATCATTTAAATTTTCTTCAGTGGCTGGAATTTCTTCATGGACAGACGGTGTGGCATGTGGTTCATCAGATCCCATTTGAACTGTAGTTGCTGCGGACTGAGGAATTTGTTGCAATGGTGTGAAGAGTGGAGAGTTGGGCTGCAGACTTTCCCAAAAGTCATCATTTAGCACGGGTGCAGTACAACCAATGTCCACATCTTCATCTTCCATTTCTTCAACGCCGGCCTCTTCAGCAGTAAACTGAGGCATAGGCGAGGAAACAACAGGAGTTGAAGGGATTGCATCCACTTCAATTTCTTCATCCAACTGCTCTGACGAAGCAGTAGAAGGATTTTCTTCATCGGATTCGCTAGGAATCACATATTCTTCATCATAAGGAACAATGTCCTTTGATGGCATGGTAGAGATAGGAACAGCATCAATGGGGTTTGCAAATGAGCTGGTCAGAGACTTCATCTTCTTCGGAGCTGAAGAATCTGATGAAGCTGATGCCTTCCTTTTCTTCAGTGATGCACGCTCTGCAGCCTTAGTCTTCTTCACATCTGAAGCAGATGGAAGGATTGGAGTTGGGGTAGGCGCAGGAGGAGCAGAGGAATGTGGTTGATTTTCTTCAGGCACAGCTGATGCAGATGCACTGACCTCTTCATTTTCTTCAGGCGCACCACTAGTGGATGCCCTGGCAATTTCTTCAGCGGCTGGAATGCAGTCATCAGCCCTGGAACTCACATTTTCTTCAGCAGCCCGAATGTCATCAGCGGTGCTGGCATGTTCTTCAGTCGACTGAGCAGATGCTTCAGCCTGAGGAATTTCTTGTTGCAATGGAGGAGCAACATTTGGAGTGAACTTTTCTGTTAACTTCACAAAATGGACTTTCGCTCCAAGCCAGTCAGCGCGGTATACGTCAAATTCATCACTGAGTTTCTTGATCTCAGATTGAATATTGACAAGTTCTTCAGTTGTCATAGAGAAAACGTGTTTCTTCAGGAAGTGCTCCTTCCTGTACTGCGCTTTCTTGATCTGCCTGGCCTTCTCATATTTCCATTTCTCTTCTTGGATGAAGGCAGTCAACATATGACTTTGGCTAGGAGTCAACTTGAAATCAGGCATAGGAGTGTTTGGGTCCTTGTGCCAGAGATCAATGTAGTCGAGGATCAACTTTGGATCCAAAAGGAGAGGCACATTTGTGCCCTTGGCTCTAGCGGCCCTGACTTGCCTATCTCTGATGATTTCAGCAAGTTCCTCATCATCAGCTTCATCTTCATCAGACGGCACTTGGAAGGCGACCTGCTTCTTTTGAGGACTTGGGCGAGAACCTCGTCCAGCAATGGTCGTTGTCTTCAGCAAAGAGGGTCCCGTTGAAGAATTTGGTGCAGCTGAGGAACTAGCAGAAGCTCCTGAGGCAATAGATACGCGTGTAGTCCTTTGGCATGTCGCAAGATGCACAGGTGCTGAGGACTTGGTCGGAGCAGCTGAGGACTTTGGAGGAGGAGCTGAGGACTTTGGAGCGGGAGCAGCATGAGGAGTTGGCCATGAGGGCTTTGAGGATTCTGGCCGTGAGGGCATTGCTGAGGAACTTGGCCTTGAGGGCATTGAAGGTGAAGCACTTGGCTTGTGCGCAGGCTTCTTTGACATGGCCTTCTTAGGCTTGACAGAGGCCTCACCGGCAGCAGCAGCAGCAGAGTCTTCGTTGAATTTCCTCACTGCTTCTCTGGCTTGTCTAGCCAACTTGGCCTGGCGCTTGGCCCATTCATCAGGATAATCCTCACCACGCTTGAGGCTGGTGGGATCAGCTATTTGGCCAGGTGCCAATGGAGGTCTTGGGCATGGAGGATTGAATGCAAATTTCTTCATGTATTTGGGAGTAACAATCTGTACTCCCTCCACTCTCTTTCCCATCTCCTCTCTATCCTCTGTATGCGCACCTTGCGCTGATTCTTGTCCGCCTTACCAAACTTGGCCTCATCAGGAGTGCAATAGTCTTTGTATATGTCATCAGGGATCTCAAAGGCAGTGTTGATTTCAGGCCTCTTTCCTCCTTTCTGTGGCTTCTTACCGTCAGCCATTTTCTTCGGCTGAGGAATTTGAACAATGGAATTCTTTGAAGAAGTATGCAACTTTTCTTCGAGGAACGCTGCAAATGAGTTAAGTTGATGAGAACCTAGTGATTTAGCAGCGGACATGAGTACCTGTGAACCGAGTATAGTTGCGAGGAATTTGGAGAGGTCATATGCGTTCTCAGAAGGTTTTGTAAAAAGAACAAGTTTGAGGAATTTGACTAGATGAGTCTTGAAGAATTTCACTAAGCGTTCTTTATCTTAGGTTCAGAGTTGTATAGATCGAAGATCCACACAATTGAGGAATCTTGAAGAAAAATTATTGCTTAGAGAAATGAATCAAGAAGAGATGACATGTGAGGTGTTTAGTGTGTGAGGATTTGAAGAAAAACACCTTTGAAGATTTTGTAGTAATCATTTGAATCAAAGAGGGCAGTAAAAGTAACTTTTAATTACCCTGGACGAAGAACACGACGAACTGTGAAGTGGAGATGTGAAGTTCGTCAGTGCAGATCTTCCACGCCCTAACTCGGCGGAGGAAGATAGCTACGGCGGCGGCGGAGTGAAGATTTCCGCGGCCGGCGCGAGTACGACGGCGACGAGGTCGAGGCAGTGAAGCTCTTCCTCACCGGCGGCACAAGGGTTTGAGAAGCTCGAGCTGGCGAGAGGTCGAGCGGAGTAAAGGAAATGAGGAAGGGAGGGGGGTATTTATAGCCACGGTGAAAAACTGTTCGCCTGAAGATTTTGGACGAACGTGCCCCTGACCCTTCTCATTTGCTTGACATGTGTCACCCACGTACTGAGAAGTGGAGATCGTGTGAGATCGTGGGTGAATAGATAAGTATTTCGTGGGATGCGGAACGGTTTGAGCGGCAAAGCCGAAAATTTGGATAAGATAGGTTTTAACGTTCTGTTCGCAAATTCTTCAGCTGACAAGGACATAGTGAAGATTTTGAACGAGTTTCAAATAGAACGCACATGAAGAATTTGTGAATAGAATGGGTTGAGTTTAGCATAGAGGGGGAAGGGTCCGATCACATTCACTTAGCAGAAAAACCAACTTGAAAAATTAGCCATAAGTGAATGCTGTAGAGGACATAAACTCATATATATATATATATATATATATAGCCAATGAAGAAAAAAGATGGAAATAGTGAAGACAATGCAAAGTTGAAGAATATGAACAACTGAGGAATTTCAACACTGAGGAAAAACTCAAATTGAAAGTTTTCAACTTTTGGTGGTGGCGTGACCCACCGTATAAGAATGATGATTTCAGACACCGCGTACAATTGTCGCAGGGTTATGAGAATCAAATTCTTCGTTAATTTCTTCACACTTAGAGTGTTATTCTTCATTGATTGAAGAAAAACGTTTCTTCATGTGTTGCACATCTAAGTCATCAATTTTGCATAAGTGTTAGGATGAGTGTCCTTTTCAAAGAACATTCGAAGATTCTAAGATATTTAGCTCACACCGCAACTTGCTAAATCTCTTCTCATCCAAGGGCTTTGTGAAGATATCGGCTAGCTGTTCTTCAGTCTTCACATGCTCAATATAAATGTCGCCCTTCAACACATGATCGCGAAGAAAATGATGATGAATCTGAATGTGCTTTGTCTTCGAGTGCTGAACTGGGTTGTGAGCAATCTTGATGGCATTCTCATTATCACAGAAGAGAGGCACATTCTTCATGTTGACGCCGTAGTCCTTGAGAGTTTGCTTCATCCACAGCAATTGAGCACAGAAAGAACCAGCAGCAATGTACTCAGCTTCAGCAGTAGACAGTGATTCGCAGTTCTGTTTCTTCGAGGACCAACAGACCAAAGATTGTTCGAGGAAATGACATGTACCAGATGTTGACTTGCGGTCCACATGATCACCAGCATAGTCAGAGTCAGAATATCCAATGAGATCAAAAGCCGAGCCCTTGGGGTACCATAATCCAAGTGTTGGTGTGTGAGCTAGATATCGAAGAATATGCTTCACATCCTTATGGTGTGATTCCTTCATGTAGCTTGAAATCGGGCTCACATGCAAACACTAAGCATTATATCTGGCATAGATGCACATAAGTACAATAAAGAACCAATCATTGAGCGGTATACCTTTTGATCGAAGTCAATACCATTTTCATCAGCGCATAGATGGCCATTTGTGGGCATTGGAATTTTGACGCCTTTGCAATCTTGCATGCCGAATTTCCTCAGTACATCCTTGAGGTATTTCTCCTGAGTTATGAATATGCCATTGCGTTGTTGACGAATTTGAAGACCTAAGAAGAATTTCAATTCTCCCATCATAGACATTTGATATTCTTCACTCATCATATAGGCAAATTCATCACTATAACGTTGGTCAGTACAACCAAAGATAATATCATCAACATATATTTGGCACACAAACAGTTCACCATCATAAGATTTAGTGAAAAGAGTAGGGTCGAGTGAACCGGGTTTGAAGCCTTTCTTCATGAGGAATTCCTTGAAAGTATCATACCACGCCCGAGGGGCCTGCTTGAGGCCATAGAGGGCCTTATTGAGTCTGAAGACTTTGTCAGGATTCTTTGGATCTTCAAAACCTGGGGGTTGAGCAACATATACTTCTTCCTCAAGCTTACCATTGAGGAATGCACTTTTCACATCCATTTGATATAAAGTGATATCATGATGGTTAGCATAAGCAAGTAATATGCGAATAGCCTCAAGTCTAGCAACAGGTGCAAAAGTTTCATCGAAATCAATTCCTTCAACCTGTGTGTAGCCTTGAGCTACTAGCCGTGCCTTATTCCTCACCACAAGGCCATTTTCATCTTGCTTGTTGCGGTAGATCCACTTTGTGCCAATGACATTGTGCTTGCGAGGATCTGGACGTTTGACCAGTTCCCAGACATTGTTGAGCTCGAATTGATGTAATTCTTCTTGCATGGCCTGAATCCACTCAGGCTCCAGAAATGCTTCATCTACCTTAGTGGGCTCTGTGATAGAGACAAAAGCATAGTGCCCACAAAAGTTAGATAAATGTGAAGCTTTTGAGCGTGTGAGACGACCTGGTGCTTCTATGTCATCGATGATCTTTTCAACTTGCACTTCTTTTGCAACGCGAGGATGAGCTGGTTGTCGTCGAGGAATTTGATCAACCTTTTCTTCAGCACCATTTTCTTCAGCATTTTCTTCAGGTGCATTAGCTCGACGTTCTTCATGTTCTGGAATGAATTCTTCAGCAGATTCTTTGGTAGGAATGACATCCTCAGTAGCCTTGAACTTGATAGTTTCCTCAGGTGTCTGTTGATGATGTGGCACACAGTATCAATTGCATCAATCCAGAAATGACGAGGCGTTTTGTATTCATCAAGCATAGTGCGAGCCATCTCAGCAAGGGTCCTGTTCTTGCGCTCCACGACGCCATTCTGCTGAGGAGTATAAGGAGCAGATAACTCATGAGTAATACCAAGTTCATCAAGATAGTCATCAAGACCAGAGTTCTTGAACTCAGTTCCATTGTCACTTCTGATGTGCTTGATCTTCACACCAAAGTTGGTTGAAGCCCTCAAGGAAAATCGTTTGAAGACTTCTTACACTTCATGTTTGTAAGTAACAATGTGTACCCATGTGTATCAAGAGTAATCATCAACAATAACAAAGCCATATTGAGATGCATCATTTGAGACTGCAGACTAATGGTTAGGACAAAAAAGATCCATGTGAAGCAATTCAAATGGTCGAGTAGTGGTCATGATAGTCTTCGCTGGATGCTTAGCCTTTGTCATCTTCCCAGCTTCACAGGCTCCGCATAAGTGATCCTTGAGGAATTTGACATTCTCAATGCCAATGACATGCTTCTTCTTAGCAAGCGTGTGCAAATTCCTCATGCCTGCATGACCAAGTCGTCGATGCCATAGACAGCCTTCTGAAGCTTTTGCAAGTAGGCACATGGCTGGTTGTGGTCCTGTAGAGAAATCAACAATATACAAGTCTCCTCTCCTAAAGCCTTCGAAGACTTTGGAATTGTCAGCTTCCATAACCACAACACAACGATACTTGCCAAAGACAACAGCCATATCAAGATCACAAAGCATTGAGACAGACATGAGGTTGTATTCTAAGGACTCGACAAGCATGACTTTGTCCATGTGTCGATCCTTTGTGATCGCAACCTTACCTAGACCCAATACCTGACTTTTGCCTTTGTCAGCGAAGATGATATGCTTCAGATGCGATGGAGATAAGGGAGCATCCATCAATAGATTCTTGTCACCAGTCATGTGATTTGTACATCCACTATCGAGGACCCACTCAGTGGCTTTGGGTTGATCATATTGCAGATGAATTAGTGCAGCTTACGAACTCATATACTTCATCAGTGAAGAATATGACATCAATTCATCAGATCAATTTCATCAAGTAATAGAACAGATAAAGCAGTATGAGGACATGAGAAATGGAAGTTCATTTCTTCATGATTAGCCTGCGTCCTTTCAGGCAATTTCAGGTCTCCAGCAAATTCTTCAGACGTTCACGCACGTCTGGAGACCTGACCCTGCAGAAGAGATTAGTTCTTTTTCTTCACCACCCACATCTGAAGGGGTGGCAAAGAGTTCGTCACTCTGCGAGCTCCATATGAGAAAGGTGGCATAGAAGCCAATCCATTTTGTTTCACATAAGAGAAGTTAGGGTAAGCATATGAATAAGCAGAGAAATTCTTCGAGGACTTATGAACATAATGATTAGAAGAATAATGCTCATATTCATAGCCCTTAGCTCTTCCCTGCGAAACAGAGTTGTTAGCACGATGATATTCATATGAGGACTTTGATCCTTTTGAGGAATTTGATCCACGTGAGGAATTTGGTCCGTATGAGGACTTGGATCCATATGAAGAATTTGGTCCATATGAAGAATTTGATCTGGGGTTCCTATTCTTCACAGGTGGTGTCATGAGGACATTCACCTGAAGACTTTCAAGGCACCTTTTGGGAACCCAAATTTTCTTCATAGGGGAACCGTTCCTACAGTTAGTGCCAACATATCTAGCAAATACTTCACCATTCTGATTTTTGAACAGTTTATAGTTGGAGTCAAATGACTCATCAGAAGAATGAGGAGATCCACATGTAAAGCCAGATAAGTTAGATGGATCAACTGGAGGTCCCTTTGCAGCAACCCATGAGGTTTTGGGGTACTGCTCAGGCTTCCAATATGTACCATCAGCATTAAGTTTCCTCTCAAAGGCAATACCCTCTTTCCTAGGGTTCCTGTTGAGGATCTGCTTTTTAAGCACATCACAAAGAGTTTGATGCCCTTTGAGGCTTTTGTACATGCCTGTCATGTACAATTCCTTCAGCCCTACATCATCAGTGATACTAGCAATGTCCTCAGATGAGGAATTAGTGATAGCAGAGACAGTTGAAGAATTTGTAGTATTAGCAGCATTTGAACATTCAGGTGAAGAATTAGCAGATTCACGTTCAATGCATTTCAAACATGGAGGAACATATTCTTCCTGAGAAGCGCTGATTTGTTGAGCAAGTAATGAATCGCGCTCCTTCTGAAGATCTTCATAACTCACTCTTAACTTCTCAAGATCTTGCTTTCTCTAAAGAAATTCATAAGAAAGCTTCTCATGATCAGATAAGAGAGTGTTATCATGACCTTGAAGGTTATCAAACCTAGTCTGAAGTCTCTGAAGATTTTCAGTCAAGGTTTTAGTGAGATCCATTTCTTCACCCAACATATCATCACTTTTGTCTAGCATGTTTTGAACCTTTTCAAAAGCCCTTTGTTGTTTCACATCAATCTTAGCAAGTTTAGAATAGCTGGGCTTGAGGTTTTCATCAGATTCATCCTCACTTGATTCAGAGGAGGTATATTTGAGTACCTTGGCACCCTTTGCCATGAAGCAATAGGTGGGAGCGTAGTCATCATTGCCTTCATCAGCCTTGTTGGTGAGGTCATTTTCTTCAGAGTTGAAGATAGACTTGCTGACGAATGCAGTAGCGAGATCTAGGCTCGCCACACCGGATTCGGACTCCTCAGACGCCTCCTCTTCCTCATTTTCTTCATATTCAGCCTCAGAATCCATTTCCTTGCCAATGAATGGCCGAGCCTTCTTGGAGCTGCTCTTCTTGTGAGATGAAGACTTTGAGTATTTTGATGATGAAGACTTTGAGGGTTTCTTCTTTTTCTTTGCATCAGCAGAACTGTAATCCTTGTATTTCTTCTTCTTTGATTCCTTTTCCCACTGAGGACAATCTTGAATGTAGTGTCCAGGTTTCTTGCATTTGTGACTAAGCCTTTTCTTGTAGTCACTGGACGAGGAATCATTGCTCCTTGAGGGTCTTCCAAATCGACCACGTGTTGAGAACTTCTGGAATTTCTTCACGAGCAGTGCTAGTTCATGGCTCAGTTCTTCAGGATCACCAAGGCTGCTGCCAGAGTCTTCATCTTCAGACTCAGAAACTGCATTGGCCTTCAGTGCACGTGATCTGCCATAGCTCAAACCATCGAGATCTCTCTTTTCAGCAAGCTGGAACTCATGAGTATTTAGCCTCTCGAGGATATCAGTAGGATCAAGTGACTTGTAATCAGCACGTTCTTGTATCATTAATGCCAGAGTATCAAATGAGGAGTCAAGCGATCTCAGCAATTTGTTCACCACCTCATGGTCGGTGATGTCAGTGGCACCAAGCGCTTGAAGCTCATTTGAGATGTCAGTGAGGCGATCGAAGGTTTGTTGAACATTTTTATTGTCGAGTCTTTTGAAGCGGTTGAAGAGATTTCGAAGAACATCAACTCGAGAGTCACGCTGTGTTGAGACTCCTTCATTCACTTTGGACAACCTATCCCAGATAAGCTTAGCAGTTTCCAAAGCACTCACTCTTTCATACTGTCCTTTGCTCAGATGGCCACATATGATATTGTTCGCTTGAGAATCGAGTTGCTTGAATCTCTTCACATCAGCAGCATTTAGAGAAGGTGCGACCGAGGGAACACCATTTTCCACAACATACCAGAGATCGTTATCAATTGCCTCAAGATGCATTCGCATCTTATTCTTCCAGTAGGGGTAGTCCGTCCCATTGAAGGTAGGACACCCAGCAGAGACCTTGATCATACCTGCGATCGACATAACTAAAACTCCAGGTGGTTAAACCAAAATCACACAGAACAAGGGAGTACCTTGCTCTGATACCAATTGAAAGTGCGTTATATCGACTAGAGGGGGGTGAATAGGCGATTTTTATGAATTCTTCACTGAGGAATTTGCGGGTGAGGATATTCCTTAGCGAAGAACTACTTGCAGCGGAATAAGTACTCAGAAGTAAACATAACTAAACACAAGCATGGTCATCATGATGAAATGAAGACAGGCACAGAGTAAAGAAAGCATAAACACAGGATAACACAGGATGAAGACAAACAGACTGAAGAAATTGAACTGAGGAAATTGAGAAAGTCTTCAAACACAGATATGACAAGGACACAACACAGTAATGAGGAAATGAAAGAGTTGAGGAAATAGAACCAGTAGGCTTGGTGAAGACAATGATTTGGTAGACCAGTTCCAACTGCTGCCTCAGTTGTACATCTGGTTGGAGCGGCTAGGTATTTAAACCTGAGGACACACAGTCCCGGACACACAGTCCTCACCGTATTCTCCTTGAGCTAAGGTCACACAGACCTCGCCCAATCACTCGTGGTAAGTCTTCAGGTGACTTCCGAACCTTCACAAACTCGGTCACTCGGCGATCCACAATTCCTCTTGGATGCTCTAGACCATGACGCCTAACCGTCTGGAAGAAGCACAGTCTTCAAAGGTAACAAGTGTCGGATCCACGCAGGATCAATCTCTTCAGTGATGCTCAATCACTTTGGGTTTGTAGGTGTTTGGGTTTGGGTTTTCCTCACTCGATGATTTTCACTCAAAGTCCTCGGAGGATGGGTTGCTCTCAAATGACAAGTGTCAGTTTCTATTGGAGCAGCCAACCAGCTAGTGGTTGTAGGGGGGAGGCTATTTATAGCCTAGGGAGCAGCCCGACATGATAAGACATAAATGCCCTTCAATGATATGACCATTAGGTGGGTAGATATTTTACGACAGCCGGCATTTAGCACAGCAACGGTCGGAAATTTGAGGCTCAAATTCCTCAGGGCTATCATGTTCCTCACTGTGTAGGCAATCCGCAGTGGCGAATTCCTAACTCCTCAGTCAGAACAAATTCCTCAGAGACCAGAAGAACTTCGTCTCTGTCACTGAAGAATATGACTGAACTATATGAGATTTTCAATGGCTTCACTCGAAGGGATTGGTAGATGTAGGATTTTGAGTTGAGCATCACATGGAAAATTTTCCTTAGTATTTCCTCGACCCCCTTTAACAGTATGGTGTTTCCTATGACTCAAGAAAGAGAAAATGAAACTACAAAAACAAAAGTCTTCACGCTCCATGTTCCTCGAATGAATGCCAAGTCTTCAAGGTCACACCAATTTCTTCACTTTCAAAGTCTTCAGAAATCCATAGTCTTCAGTCGAAGAACTTCGTTTTAGGGGTTGACTTTCTCTGTAATTATCAAACTCCTTATAGACTTATAGACCTGTGTACACTCATAAACACATTAGTTCCTTAACCTATAAGTCTTCAATACACCAAAATCACTAAGGGGCACTAGATGCACTTACAACAAGAGGTTGGATTGGATGAAAACTTCCCTAAGAAAACTAGTACAGATGAATCCAAAGGATAAATGCTTATGGATTGTAACCATAGGAATCAAGCAACCAATATGGGGTGGGGTGTATGTCCTAAAATCATCCAAAATTCCTTCAGAAAATCGTACTACATTGTCATTGTAAACTTGGGAAGAGGTGCAAAAAATTGAACTCCCTTATGGTTAACATTTAACAGGAAAGGAACATCACCTCGATATACAGCTTCTTCAGGCACGGAAAGTATCTCGGGAAACTGACAACTTGGATCAGGTTGGGGCCGACAGGTTCTAGTGCCAAGACCTTCACTATGCCTAGAATCTGGGTGAAGCTTTGCTAGATGACAGACGGACATACATCTTCAAAACTAGAAATAATGTTGATATCAAGAAGGAGAGGTACAAGGCGACTGTTGTACCTAAAAGTAGTAGTACTTGACACACGAGTAGCCCACCACTGTCAATTTCGGTGTAGAAATGACATTGATTCTTGTTGGACCTTGTTGATCAACTACAAGTAATCTCTCAAGTGAAGGTGTGTCCTCAATGACCATATTGTGGTCCACCTTTTGTGATCTCTTGTTGCAGCACCAGCAACACACAAAAATAGTCCGAAGAGTCTTGGAGGTGATGTGGAAGCTACTCGACCAATTCATCGCCTGAAGATGAAGGAACTCGAGTGCAGTACAGCTACGGAGCAGACGCTCCATGTCATACTTTGGGATGCATACGGCTACGAGCTCGAGGTGCTTCAGTCATGGTAGAAAAAGAGCAGGCGCATCATTAAGGGGGGACTGGCAGTTCATGAACTTGGCGAGGCACCGCGTGGGCGCGAAGCGGAGCGCGGACGTTGGCAGCACGCACATATGCCCATCATTAAAACTGAGCTCCTCGAGCTAATCTAGGGCGGGGGATCGGAACCACTCGTCAAGCTTGGCTTGGTCCTTGCCATTGGAGCGGAACTTGCCCGTGATAAGGCCTCTAATTGGGCCATGGTGACTGCCGAGGATCTCAGAGAACACATCGAAGCTTTTGTGATAGCCATGGCAGAGCTCGTGGGCGTCGAGGAGGTCGAGAGGGGTGGAGAGCCATAGGGGGCGCCACCGTCGGGAAAGGGTGGTTGTCCTCGCCCCATATTTGATTGGGAGGAGGGATATGATGTCTATCAACATATCATCGAGGAGGCTGCTGATGAAGTCTAGGCCTGCTGGAGTCGCTTGCGGTTCTTTCTCGACTCGCCTCCGCTTGTTGGCAGCCTCGTTCTCCACCTCGTCGACGGCGACAGAAACCTCTGTCTCCATATTCACGCCGTGCTTCGGTGCTTCAGCAGCCCCGGCGTCGCCACTCCTCCGATGGGGCGCTTCGGCAGCATCCTCATACACTGACGACTTTGAGGACTGAGAGCGGCATCGAGGATGCGGGCCGAGAGATAGGATTGTGTGCGTGGCGAGGATGGGGGGTGCCGGCTTTGAGGACTAAGAGCGGTGTCGAGGATGCAGGCGGAGAGAGAGGATTGTGTGTGTGGCGAGGATGGGGCATGCGGCCACTCGGGCGCGCCATTAATACGAACCAGTGGGAGTGAGGCAAGCGGCGGTCAAAGGCCGTGTCGCTTCCCGGTGAGCTTACGTGGTAGACATCTTGCATTCCTATACCATCACTTCACGGAGCGAGGCGGGCGCGCCATTAACATGGAGCAGTGGGAGCGAGGTGGGCGGTGGTCAAAGGGTTGGCTCGCCTCCCGGTGAGCCTGCGCGGCGGACTGCTAGCACGCATACAGTCATTTCACACAGCTACTAGCACGTGATACGTCTCCAACGTATCTACTTTTCCAAACACTTTTGCCCTTGTTTTGGACTCTAACTTGCATGATTTGAACAGAACTAACCCGGACTGACGCTGTTTTCAGCAGAATTGCCATGGTGTTATTTATGTGCAGAAACAAAAGTTCTTGGAATGACCTGAAACTCCACGGAGATTATTTTTGGAAATAATAAAAAATTACTGGCGAAAGAATCAAGGCCAGGGGCCCACACCCTTTCCACGAGGGTGGGGGCGCGCCTGCCCCCCTGGCGCGCCCCCTGCCTCGTGGCCCCCCTGGAGCTCCACCAACCTCAACTCCAACTCCATATATTCGTGTTCGGGGAGAAAAAAATAGAGAGAAATATTCATCGCATTTTACGATACGGAGCAGCCGCCAAGCCCTAAACTCTCACGGGAGGGCTGATCTGGAGTCCGTTCGGGGCTCCGGAGAGGGGAATCCGCCGCCATCGTCATCATCAACCATCCTCCATCACCAATTTCATGATGCTCACCACCGTGCGTGAGTAATTCCATCGTAGGCTTGCTGGACGTTGATGGGTTGGATGGGATTTATCATGTAATCGAGTTAGTTCTGTTAGGGTTTGATCCCTAGTATCCACTATGTTCTGAGATTGATGTTGCTATGACTTTGATATGCTTAATGCTTGTCACTAGGGCCCGAGTGCCATGATTTCAGATCTGAACCTATTATGTTTTCATGAATATATGTCAGTTCTTGATCCTATCTTGCAAGTCTATAGTCACCTACTATGTGTTATGATCCGGCAACCCCAAAGTGACAATAATCGGGACCACTCCCGGTGATGACCGTAGTTTGAGGAGTTCATGTATTCAGTATGTGTTAATGCTTTGGTCCGGTACTCTATTAAAAGGAGGCCTTAATATCCCTTAGTTTCCGTTAGGACCCCACTGCCACGGGAGGGTAGGAAAAAAGATATCATGTAAGTTCTTTTCCATAAGCACGTATGACTATATTCGGAATACATGCCTACATTACATTGATGAATTGGAGCTAGTTCTGTGTCACCCTATGTTATGATTGTTACATGATGAACCACATCCGGCATATTCCTCCATCACCGATCCAATGCCTACAAGCTTTTCACATATTGTTCTCCGCTTATTTACTCTTCCGTTGCTACTGTTACAATCACTACAAAACCCAAAAATATTACTTTTGCTAATGTTACCATTACTATCATACTACTTTGCTACTAAATACTTTGCTGCAGATACTAAGTTATCCAAGTGTGGTTGAATTAACAACTCAACTACTAATACTTGAGAATATTCTTTGGCTCCCCTTGTGTCGAATCAATAAATTTGGGTTGAATACTCTACCCTCGAAAACTGTTGCGATCCCCTATACTTGTGGGTTATCAAGACTATTCCCTGGCGCCATTGCCGGGGAGCATAGCTCTATTCTTTGAGTTACTTGGGATTTATATTTGCTGGTCACTATGAGGAATTTGAAAGACGAGAAAACAAAAATTTATCCCTCAACTACGAGGGGAGGTAAGGAACTGCCATCTAGCTCTGCACTTGATTCACCTTCTATTTTGAGTAAACTTGCGACACCTAAACCTGCTTTTGCTATTAATTCTGATATGTCGCATGTTATTGATGATGCCACTTCTGCTATGCATGATACTTATGATGAAACTACTTCTATGCTTGATACTACTGTGCCACTTGGTGAATTTCTTGATGAACAACTTGCTAGGGCTAGAGAGAATGAAATTATTGAAACTGATAATATTGATGAAAGTGATGATGAAGACTCTCCCCCTAGATATGAATTGCTTGTTGTGCCTGAGGGCTATGTTATGGATGAAGAAACTGCTAGAGACTTTGTTGCTTGCAATGATAGAAGTGATCTTAAGAAATTATTAGCTAAGCTGAAACAAAAAACTCTGAATGCTAGAATGAAATATGATCCTGCTTATGCTACTTCACCTATCTTTGTTACTGATAAGGACTATGAATTCTCTATTGATCCTGATATAATTACTTTGGTTGAATCTGATCCTTTTTATGGCTATGAATCTGAAACTGTTGTGGCACATCTTACTAAATTAAATGATATAGCAACCCTGTTCACTAATGATGAGAGAACTCGCTACATTTATATCCTCAAAATATTTCCGTTCTCATTAAAGGCTGATGCTAAGATATGGTTTAATTCTCTTGATCCTGGTTGTGTGCGTAGTCCCTAGGATATGATTTATTACTTCTCTGCTAAATATTTCCCCGCTCATAAGAAACAAGCTGCCTTAAGGGAAATATATAATTTTGTGCAAATTGAAGAAGAGAGTCTCCCACAAGCTTGGGAGAGGCTTCTCCAATTACTTAATGCTTTGCCTGATCATCCTCTTAAGAAAAATGAAATACTTGATATCTTTTATAATGGACTAACCGATGCTTCCAGAGACCACCTGGATAGTTGTGTTGGTTTTGTTTTCAGGGAAAGAACACCAGATGAAGCTGAAATTCTATTAAATAATATGTTGACAAATGAAAATAATTGGACACTTTCTGAACCAACTCCTAAGCCAACTCCGAAGAAAAGGGGTGTTCTATTTCTCAGTCCTGAAGATATGCAAGAGGCAAAGAAATCTATGAAGGGAAAAGGTATTAAAGCTGAAGATGTTAAGAATTTACCTCCTATTGAAGAAATACATGGTCTTAATTTACCGCCTCTTGAAGAAATATATGATCTTAATTCATCACCTATTGAAGAAACTCATGGTCTTGATAACCCGACACAGGTAGTAAAGGTAAATTCTCTCTATAGATTTGATGAAGGTGATATTCCTCACTATAAGTCTGCTAGACAATGCTTAGATGAGTTCGATAATTTTATTGTTAAGCAAGAAGATTTTAATGCTTATTTTGGTAGACAATTAAAGCAAAATGCTTATATGATTGGACACTTGGGTGATTATATGTCTAGAGTTAAAGGTGAACTTAAACTCATCAGTAAACATGCTTCTATGGTTACCACTCAAGTAGAACAAGTACTTAAAGCTCAGAATGATTTGCCCAATGAATTGAATAGTAAGAATAATGACTATGTTGTTAGAGTGGCTACTAGAACTGGTAAAATGACTCAGGAACCTTTGTATCCTGAAAGCCATCCTAAGAGAATTGAGCAGGATTCTCAGAGAAATAATATTGATGCACCTAGTCCTTCTAAAAGGAAGAAAAAGAAAAATGATAGGACTTTGCATGCTTCTAGTGAACCTGTTGTTGACACACCTGAGAATCCCAATGATATTTCTATTTCTGATGCTGAAACACAATCTGGTAATGAACATGAACCTAGTGATAATGCTAATGATGATGTTCATGTCGATGCTCAACCTAGTTATGATAATGATGTAGAAATTGAACCTGGTGTTGATCTTGATAACCCACAATCAAAGAATCAACGTTATGATAAGAGAGACTTTGTTGCTAGGAAACACGGTAAGGAAAGAGAGCCATGGGTTCAGAAACCCATGCCTTTTCCTCCCAAACCATCCAAGAAAAAGGATGATGAGGATTTTGAGCGCTTTGCTGAAATGATTAGACCTATCTTTTTGCGTATGCATTTGATTGATATGCTGAAAATGAATCCTTATGCTAAGTATATGAAAGATATTGTTACAAATAAAAGAAAGATATCGAAAGCTAAAATTTCCACCATGCTTGCTAATTACACTTTTAATGGTGGAATACCAAAGAAGTTAGGAGATCGAGGAGTACCAACTATACCATGCTCCATTAAAAGAAATTATGTTAGAACTGCTTTATGTGATCTTGGAGCCGGTGTTAGTGTTATGCCTCTCTCTTTATATCGTAGACTTGATTTGAATAAGTTGACACCTACTGAAATATATTTGCAAATGGTTGATAAATCAACTACTATACCTATCGGTATTTGTGAGGATGTGCCTGTTGTGGTTGCAAACGTTACTATTTTAACGGACTTTGTTATTCTTGATATTCCCGAGGATGATAGTATGTATATTATTCTTGGAAGACCCTTTTTGAATACTGCAGGGGCTGTTATTGATTGCAACAAAGGCAATGTCACTTTTCATGTTAATGGTAATGAGCATACGGTACACTTTCCGAGGAAACAACCTCAAGTTCATAGTATAAACTCTATTGGAAAAATTCCATCGATTATTATTGGAGGTTTTGAATTTCCTCTACCTACTGTCAAAAAGAGATATGATATTCTTATTATTGGGGATGTGCATATCCCCGTTGAGGTAACATAGTGTTATTCGAAATTTCTCCGGTTCCATGTTATTCGGAATGTGTTTGTTAACAAGACTTGATCAACCTTGTTGGTGGATTCCTTTTGATGAGCATGAGATGGATGAAGTTAGAAAGCACAACCTTCTGTACCCTCCTTTTAGTTTCTGTTATTTAGATTAAATAAAGTAAAAATAGTATTTTCTGTCAGTTTTCTGAATTATCCGTGCAATATAAAATACCCCAAAAATATAAGTTCTCCAAATGCCCTGAAAATGAAATATGATTTTTTTGGAATATTTGAGAATATCTGGCACTGAGAACACAGCAGGGGGAGCAAGCACCTGGCCACGAGGGTCCAGGGCGCGCCCACCCCCTGGGCGCGCCCCCTGCCTCGTGGGCCCATGGTGGCTCCCCTCCACTTATTCCTGCACCCACACACTCCTTCCTCCCAAAAAAATCACCATCCAGCTCAAGCACAAGTTCTAGCTCATTTTGCTGCGATTTTCGATCTCCTTGCTCAAAGCACCTCTCACAAAACTGCTTTGGGGGATTGTTCCTTGGTATGTGACTCCTCCAATGGTCCAATTAGTTTTTGTTCTAGTGCTTTATTCATTGCAAATTTGTGCTGCCTAGGTGACCATGTTCTTGAGCTTGCATGTCAAATTTATATGGTTCCAAGTAGTTATAATGCATGATATAGGCTCTAGGCACTTGTAGGAGTAGTTGCTATCAATTTTATTGAGCTTGGTTCACTTTTATTTGAAGTTACTAAAAAAATTTCAGAAATTTTCAGAAAATGATGAAGAGATTTTTGAGGGGCTCATCGAGCCGAATCTCGAACGAAAAGCAAAGCGAAGAAGCAGAGAGGCCCAAATATAATCTGCCTCGCACCGCGGAGGTTCGGTCGTGTGAATGGCCTTGCGATGATTTCTTGAGAGCAGCCGGGATTTATGATGATTTTTATGAGTTGGTTGAGAATGCAGGCCTCACCGACTTCCTCCGCGACCAACGCAAACAGTATCTCTTACTCACCAATACCTTTGTGCAAAATTTTCATTTCCATTCTAGGAGGTCACCACCTACGATGGATTTTTATTTATATGATGAGTATAAGGAGATGACCCTTCGTGGATTCTGTGAGGTTTGCAAGTTACCTTTTCCGGGTATCATAGAGGAACCACACAGTAACGATGTGGAGGGGTTTATTGATACAATTGCTGTAGGGGAAACGAGGAAGGTTTCCGACGCACGAATCACTAGCATACGTTTTCCTGTTCTACGTTACTTTGCCATATTTGCTAGTAGATGCTTAATCGGTCGCGGAAACAGTGGAAACCTGAGTGTCCTGATATTATTATTTTGTTCCATGCCTTGTTTCGTGATGACACATTTAGTATGGGCGCCATTGTTGCAAAGCGGTTAAATCTTAACCGTACTAAGGGCCCCATCTTGGGACACATCTTCGCCTCGCGCCTAGCTGCATACTATAACATACCTATTAGGCACTATGAGAAAGAAGAAAAATTGCTGCCTACTGTTTATTTAGATTATAAGAGTATGGTAGCACATGATTTTATTGTTAAGAATAGGGAAAGGGCGCTTAAATACAAACTGTTATTTGATAAAAATCACCCTGAGACTATTATCTTGCCTGCTCCTTCCTTGTTTGGTTTGTCTGTAGGGAAGTATCTCGTTCCGCTGGCGGCCATCCATGCCTACCGGAACCCTACATCAGCTACAGAGCCAGAGCCAGAACCACAATTTGATCCTCCACGACAGTCTAATTACCAGTGGGATCCGGAGATGATTGTCAACCAGTGGCAATCAGAGGCTTCTTCATCTCAGTACGACCGCAGCTACAACTATGGATATCCGCCAGGCCAGTCGTGGCAATAGACCAACTTAGGCCAAAAGCCTAAGCTTGGGGGAGTACGTATCTCTCACCGACATTACATTTATGTTCACACACTCATTGCTAGACGTCGGTGCTCATACTCTTTCACTGTAATAACCATGCTAGTTTACTTTCCTTTTTATGCTTTCTTCTTGTGTGTTTGATAATGAAGGAAATATGCCCTAGAGGCAATAATAAAGTATTATTTATTTCCTTGTATCATGATAAATGTTTATTATTCATGCTAGAATTGTATTAACCGGAAACATAATACATGTGTGAATATATAGACAAACAGAGTGTCACTAGTATGCCTCTACTTGACTAGCTCATTAATCAAAGATGGTTATGTTTTCTAGCCATAGACATAAGTTGTCATTTGATTAACGAGATCACCTCATTAGGAGAATGACGTGATTGACTTGACCCATTCAGTTAGCTTAGCACCCGATCGTTTAGTATGTTGCTATTGCTTTCTTCATGACTTATACATGTTCCTCTGACTATGAGATTATGCAACTCCCGTTTACCGGAGGAACACTTTGTGTGCTACCAAACGTCACAACGTAAATGGGTGATTATAAAGGTGCTCTACAGGTGTCTCCAAAGGTACTTGTTGGGTTGCGTATTTCGAGATTAGGATTTGTCACTCCAATTGTCGGAGAGGTATCTCTGGGCCCACTCGGTAATGCACATCACTATAAGCCTTGCAAGCATTGTGACTAATGAGTTAGTTGCGGGATGATGTGTTACGGAACGAGTAAAGAGACTTGCCGGGAACGAGATTGAACTAGGTATCGAGATACCGACGATCAAATCTCGGGCAAGTAACATACCGGTGACAAAGGGAACAACGTATGTTGTTATGCGGTCTGACCGATAAAGATCTTCGTAGGATATGTGGGAGCCAATATAGGCATCCAGGTCACGCTATTGGTTATTGACCGGAGACGTGTCTCGGTCATGTCTACATAGTTCTCGAACCCGTAGGGTCCGCACGCTTAACGTTACGATGACAGTTTTATTGAGTTTTGATGTACCGAAGGAGTTCGGAGTCCTGGATGAGATCGGGGACATGACGAGGAGTCTCGAAATGGCCGAGACGTAAAGATCGATATATTGGACGACTATATTCGGACTTCGGAAAGGTTCCGAGTGATTCGGGTATTTTTCGGAGTACCGGGGAGTTACGGGAATATGTATTGGGCCTTATTGGGCCATACGGGAAAGAAGGAAAAGGGCCTCAAGGGTGGCCGCACCCCTCCCCTTGGTCTGGTCCGAATTGGACTAGGGAAAGGGGGTGCCCCCTTCCTTCCTTCTCTTTTTCCCTTCCTCTTTTCCTATTCCATATGGGAGGTGGAATCCTACTAGGACTAGGGAGTCCTAGTAGGACTCCACACTTGGTGCGCCCCCTCCTAGGGCCGGCCTCCTCCTCCCTTGCTCCTTTATATACGGGGGCAGGGGGCACCCTAGACACACAACAATTGATCCTTGAGATCTCTTAGCCATGTGCGGTGCCCCCCTCCACCATATTACACCTCGATAATACCGTTGCGGAGCTTAGGCGAAGCCCTGCGTCGGTGGAACATCATCATCGTCACCACGCCGTCGTGCTGACGAAACTCTCCCTCAACACTCGGCTGGATCGGAGTTCGAGGGACGTCATCGAGCTGAACGTGTGTAGAACTCGGAGGTGCCGTACGTTCGATACTTGATCGGTCGGATCTTGAAGACGTACGACTACATCAACCGCGTTGTGATAACGCTTCCGCTGTCGGTCTACGAGGGTACGTGGACAACACTCTCCCCTCTCGTTGCTATGCATCACCATGATCTTGCGTGTGCGTAGGAATTTTTTTGAAATTACTACGTTCCCCAACAGTGGCATCCGAGCCTGGTTTTATGCGTTGATGCTATGCACGAGTAGAACACAAGTGAGTTGTGGGCGATATAAGTCATACTGCTTACCAGCATGTCATACTTTGGTTCAACGGTATTGTGAGATGAAGCGGCCCGGACCGACGTTACGCGTACGCTTACGCGAGACTGGTTTCACCGTTCGGAGCACTCGTTGCTTAAAGGTGACTGGCGGGTGTCTGTCTCTCTCACTTTAGTTGAACCGAGTGTGGCTACGCCCGGTCCTTGCGAAGGTTAAAACAGAATCAACTTGACAAACTATCGTTGTGGTTTTGATGCGTAGGTAAGAACGGTTCTTGCTAAGCCTGTAGCAGCCACGTAAAACATGCAACAACAAAGTAGAGGACGTCTAACTTGTTTTTGCAGGGCATGTTGTGATGTGATATGGTCAAGACATGATGTGATATAATGTGTTGTATGAGATGATCATGTTTTGTAACCGAGTTATCGGCAACGGGCAGGAGCCATATGGTTGTCGCTTTATTGTATGAGATGCAATCGCCATGTAATAGTTTTACTTTATCACTAAGCGGTAGCGATAGTCGTAAAAGCAATAAGTTGGCGAGACGACAACGATAGTACGATGGAGATCAAGGTGTCGAGCCAGTGACGATGGTGATCATGACGGTGCTTCGGAGATGGAGATCACAAGCATGGTGCTTCGGAGATGGAGATCACAAGCACAAGATGATGATGGCCATATCATATCACTTATATTGATTGCATGTGATGTTAATCCTTTATGCATCTTATCTTGCTTTGTTTGACAGTAGCATTATAAGATGATCCTTCACTAAATTATCAAAGTATAAGTGTTCTCCCTGAGTATGCACCGTTGCGAAAGTTCTTCGTGCTGAGACACCACGTGATGATCGGGTGTGATAGGCTCTACGTTCAAATACAACGGGTGCAAAACAGTTGCACACGCGGAATACTCAGGTTAAACTTGACGAGCCTAGCATATAACAGATATGGCCTCGGAACACGAAGACCGAAAGGTCGAGCGTGAATCATATAGTAGATATGATCAACATAGTGATGTTCACCATTGAAACTACTCCATCTCACGTGATGATCGGACATGGTTTAGTTGATATGGATCACGTGATCACTTAGAGGATTAGAGGGATGTCTATCTAAGTGGGAGTTCTTAAGTAATATGATAAATTGAACTTAAATTTATCATGAACTTAGTCCTGATAGTATTTTGCAAATTATGTTATAGATCAATAGCTCGCGTTGTTGCTTCCCTGTGTTTATTTTTGATATGTTCCTAGAGAAAAAAATTATGTTGAAAGATGTTAGTAGCAAAGATGCGGATTGGATCCATGATCTGAGGATTATCCTCATTGCTGCACAGAAAAATTATGTCCTTGATGCACCGCAAAGTGACAGACCTATTGCAGGAGCAGATATAGACGTTATGAACGTTTGGCTAGCTCAATATGATGACTACTTGATAGTTTAGTGCACCATGCTTAACGACTTAGAATCGGGACTTCAAAGACGTTTTGAACGTCATGGACCATATGAGATGTTCCAGGAGTTGAAGTTAATATTTCAAGCAAATACCCGAGTTGAGAGATATGAAGTCTCCAACAAGTTCTATAGCTAAAAGATGGAGGAGAATCGCTCAACTAGTGAGCATGTGCTCAGATTGTCTGGGTACTACAATCGCTTGAATCAAGTGGGAGTTAATCTTCCAGATAAAATAGTGATTGACAGAATTCTCTAGTCAACATCACCAAGTTAGTAGAACTTTTTGATGAACTACAGTATGCAAGGGATGACGAAAGTAATTCCCGAGCTCTTCGTGATGCTGAAATCGACGAAGGTAGAAATCAAGAAAAACATCAAGTGTTGATGGTTGACGAGACCACTAGTTTCAAGAAAAGGGCAAAGGGAAGAAGGGGAACTTCAAGAAGAACGGCAAGCAAGTTGCTGCTCAAGTGAAGAAGCCTAAGTCTGGTCCTAAGCCTGAGACTAAGTGCTTCTACTGCAAAGGGACTGGTCACTAGAAGCGGAACTACCCCAACTATTTGGTGGATAAGAAGGATGGCAAAGTGAACAAAGGTATATTTGATATACAGATTATTGATGTGTACTTTACTAGTGTTTATAGCAACCCCTCGGTAATTGATACTGGTTCAGTTGCTAAGAGTAGTAACTCGAAACGGGAGTTGCAGAATAAACAGAGACTAGTGAAAGTGAACGAAGGTATATTTGATATACAGATTATTGATGTGTACTTTACTAGTGTTTATAGCAACCCCTCGGTAATTGATACTGGTTCAGTTGCTAAAGAGTAGTAACTCGAAAACGGGAGTAGCAGAATAAACAGAGACTAGTAAAAGATGAGGTGACGATGTGTGTTGGAAGTAGTTCCAAGAAATATGATCATCATCGCACACTCCCTATACTTTCGGGATTAGTGTTGAAACTAAATAAGTGTTATTTGGTGTTTGCATTGAGCATGAATATGATTTGATCATGTTTATTGCAATACGGTTATTCATTTAAATTAGAGAACAATTGTTGTTCTGTTTACATGAATAAAACCTTCTATGGTCATACACACCAACGAAAATGGTTTGTTGGATCTCGATCGTAGTGATACACATATTCATAATATTGAAGCCAAAAGATGCAAAGTTAATAATGATAGTGCAACTTATTTTTGTGGCACTGCCGTTTAGGTCATATTGGTGTAAAGCGCATGAAGAAACTCCATACTGATGGGATTTTGGAATCACATGATTATGAATCACTTGATGCTTGCAAACCGTGCCTCATGGGCAAGATGACTAAAACGCCGTTCTCCGGAACTATGGAGAGAGCAACAGATTTGTTGGAAATCATACATACAGATGTATGTGGCCCGATGAATATTGAGGCTCGTAGCAGGTATCATTATTTTCTGACCTTCACAGATGATTTGAGCAGATATGGGTATATCTACTTGATGAAACACAAGTCTGAAACATTTGAAAAGTTCAAAGAATTTCAGAGTGAAGTGGAGAATCATCGTAACAAGAAAATAAAAGTTTCTACAATATGATCGCAGAGGTAAAATATTTGAGTTACGAGTTTGGCCTTCAGTTAAAACAAAGTGAAATAGTTTCACTACTCACGCCACCTGTAACACCATAGCATAATGGTGTGTCCGAACGTCATAACCGTACTTTATTGGATATAGTGCAATCTATGATGTCTCTTACCAATTTACCACTATCGTTTTGGGGTTATGCATTAGAGACAGCTACATTCACGTTAAATAGGACACCATCAAAATCCGTTGAGACGACGCCTTATGAACTGAGGTTTAGCAAGAAACCAAAGTTGTCGTTTCTTAAAATTGTGAGGTTGCGATGCTTATGTGAAAAAGTTTCATCCTGATAAGCTCAAACCCAAATCGGAGAAATGTGTCTTCATAGGATACCCAAAGGAGACAGTTGGGTACACCTTCTATCACAGATCCGAAGGAAAGACATTCGTTGCTAAAAATGGATCCTTTCTAGAGAAGGAGTTTCTCTCGAAAGAAATGAGTGGGAGGAAAGTAGAACTTGATGAGGTAACTGTACCTGCTCCCTTATTGGAAAGTAGTTCATCACAGAAATCTGTTCCTGTGACTCCTGCACCAATTAGTGAGGAAGTTAATGATGATGATCATGTAACTTCAGATCAAGTTACTACCAAACCTCGTAGGTAAACCAGAGTGAGATCCACACCAGAGTGGTACGGTAATCCTGTTCTGGAGGTCATGTTATTTGACCATGACGAACCTACGAACTATGAGGAAGCGATGATGAGCCCAGATTCCGGGAAATGGCTTGAGGCCATGAAATCTGAGATGAGATCCATGAATGAAGAACAAAGTATGGACTTTGGTTGACTTGCCCAATGATCGGCGAGCCATTGAGATTAAATGGATCTTCAAGAGGAAGACAGACAGTGATAGTAGTGTTACTGTCTACAAAGCTGGAATTGTCGCAAAAAGGTTTTCGACAAGTTCAAGGTGTTGACTACGATGAGAGTTTCTCACTCGTATCTATGCTTAAAGTCTGTCCGAATCATGTTAGCAATTGCCGCATTTTATGAAATCTGGCAAATGGATAAACAAAAATGCATTCCTTAATGGATTTATTAAAGAAGAGTTGTATATGATGCAACCAGAAGGTTTTGTCAATCCTAAAGGTGCTCACAAAATATGCAAGCTCCAGCGATCCATCTATGGACTGGTGCAAGCATCTCGGAGTTGGAATATACGCTTTGATAAGTTGATCAAAGGATATTGTTTTATACAGACTTGCGGTGAAGCCTGTATTTACAAGAAAGTGAGTGGGAGCACTACAGCATTTCTGATAAGTATATGTGAATGACATATTGTTGATCGGAAATAATGTAGAATTATTCTTCAAAGCATAAAGGAGTGTTTGAAAGGAGTTTTTCAAAAGAAAGACCTCGGTGAAGCTGCTTACATATTGAGCATCAAGATCTATAGAGATAGATCAAGACGCTTGATAAGTTTTTTCAATGAGTACATACCTTAATAAGATTTTGAAGTAGTTCAAAATACAACAGTCAAAGAAAGAAGTTCTTGACTGTGTTACAAGGTATGAAATTGAGTAAGACTCAAAGCCCGACCACGGCAGAAGATAGAACGAGAATGAAAGTCATTCCCTATGCTATGGCCATAGGTTCTATAAAGTATGCCATGCTGTGTACCAAATATATTGTATACCCTACACTAATTTTGGCAAGGGAGTACAATAGTGATCTAGGAGTAGATCACTGGACAGCGGTCAAAATTATCCTTAGTGGAATAAGGAAATGTTTCTCGATTATGGAAGTGACAAAAGGTTCGTCGTAAAGGGTTACGTCGATCCAAGTTTTGACACTAAATCTAGATGACTCTAAGTCTCGGTCTAGATACATATTGAAAGTGGGAGCAATTAGCTAGAGTAACTCCGTACAGAGCATTGTAGACATAGAAATTTGCAAAATACTTACGGATCTGAATGTGACAGACCCGTTGACTAAAATTATCTCACAAGCAAAACATGATCACACCTTAGTACTCTTTGGGTGTTAATCACATAGCGATGTGAACTAGATTACTGACTCTAGTAAACCCTTTGGGTGTTGATCACATGACGATGTGAACTATGGGTGTTAATCACATGGTGATGTGAACTATTGATGTTAAATCACATGGCGATGTGAACTAGATTATTGACTCTAGTGCAACTGGGAGACTGAAGGAAATATGCCCTAGAGGCAATAATAAAGTATTATTTATTTCCTTGTATCATGATAAATGTTTATTATTCATGCTAGAATTGTATTAACCAGAAACATAATACATGTGTGAATATATAGACAAACAGAGTGTCACTAGTATGCCTCTACTTGACTAGCTCATTAATCAAAGATGGTTATGTTTCCTAGCCATAGACATAAGTTGTCATTTGATTAACGAGATCACCTCATTAGGAGAATGACGTGATTGACTTGACCCATTCAGTTAGCTTAGCACCCGATCGTTTAGTATGTTGCTATTGCTTTCTTCATGACTTATACATGTTCCTCTGACTATGAGATTATGCAACTCCCGTTTACCGGAGGAACACTTTGTGTGCTACCAAACGTCACAACGTAAATGGGTGATTATAAAGGTGCTCTACAGGTGTCTCCAAAGGTACTTTGTTGGGTTGGCGTATTTCGAGATTAGGATTTGTCACTCCAATTGTCGGAGAGGTATCTCTGGGCCCACTCGGTAATGCACATCACTATAAGCCTTGCAAGCATTGTGACTAATGAGTTAGTTGCTGGATGATGTGTTACGGAACGAGTAAAGAGACTTGCCAGTAACGAGATTGAACTAGGTATCGAGATACCGACGATCAAATCTCGGGCAAGTAACATACCGGTGACAAAGGGAACAACGTATGTTGTTATGCGGTCTGACCGATAAAGATCTTCGTAGAATATGTGGGAGCCAATATGGGCATCCAGGTCCCGCTATTGGTTATTGACCGGAGACGTGTCTCGGTCATGTCTACATAGTTCTCGAACCCGTAGGGTCCGCACGCTTAACGTTACGATGACAGTTTTATTGAGTTTTGATGTACCAAAGGAGTTCGGAGTCCTGGATGAGATCGGGGACATGACGAGGAGTCTCGAAATGGCCGAGACGTAAAGATCGATATATTGGACGACTATATTCGGACTTCGAAAAGTTCCCGAGTGATTCGGGTATTTTTCGGAGTACCGGAGAGTTACGGGAATACGTATTGGGCCTTATTGGGCCATACGGAAAAGAAGGAAAAGGGCCTCAAGGGTGGCCGCACCCCTCCCCTTGGTCTGGTCCGAATTGGACTAGGGAAAGGGGGCGCCCCCTTCCTTCCTTCTCTTTTTCCCTTCCTCTTTTCCTATTCCATATGGGAGGTGGAATCCTACTAGGACTAGGGAGTCCTAGTAGGACTCCACACTTGGTGCGCCCCCTCCTAGGGCCGGCCTCCTCCTCCCTTGCTCCTTTATATACGGGGGCAGGGGGCACCCCAGACACACAACAATTGATCCTTGACATCTCTTAGCCGTGTGCGGTGCCCCCCTCCACCATATTACACCTCGATAATACCGTTGCGGAGCTTAGGCGAAGCCCTGCGTCGGTGGAACATCATCATCGTCACCACGCCGTCGTGCTGACGAAACTCTCCCTCAACACTCGGCTGGATCGGAGTTCGAGGGACGTCATCGAGCTGAACGTGTGTAGAACTCGGAGGTGCCGTACGTTCGGTACTTGATCGGTCGGATCGTGAAGACGTACGACTACATCAACCGCGTTGTGATAACGCTTCCGCTGTCGGTCTACGAGGGTACGTGGACAACACTCTCCCCTCTCGTTGCTATGCATCACCATGATCTTGCGTGTGCATAGGAAATTTTTTGAAATTACTACGTTCCCCAACAGATAAACCTTAAGAAAACCAAAAAAATTAGTTGTAGCTTTTAGCTAGTTTACTTTTCTTGCTTGTAGTAGTAATACTTAAAAAGAAAACCCAAAAATATTTCCTGTTCTTCTTTTGCTTGTTGGGAGCTTTCCCGTGTAAATAGTTTTTATTTCTTTTCTCTTCTTTGGGGGTCGATAGGAGAAGACCATGATTAAATTGTTGAAGTAGCTCTTATATGCATTATTGTTGATTTAACCAAGAGCCCATATTGCCTTGTCTTCTTCTGTTTATTGAATGCTCGCAGATTCCAGCTTAGTCCAATGCACGTGCACTATTATTATTATTCACATCGTTCGGTCGTGCAAGTGAAAGGCAATTATGACGATATGTGATGAATTGATTGAGATGAGAAAAGCTGGTATGAACTCGACCTCTCTTGTTTTTGTAAATATGATTAGTTCATCATTCCTGATTCAGCTTATTATGAATAAACATGTTTGCAATGACAATTAGAGATTATAGTTACTTATGCCATGCTTAATTAGCTAGGAGTTTATAATGGTTTACCTTGCATGCCAACATGCTATTAAAATGGTTGTGATGTGGTATAGTAGGGTGGTGTCCTCCTTTGAATGATTCGAGTGACTTGACTTGGCACATGTTCACGCATGTAGTTGAAACAAATCAACATAGCCTTCATGATATTTATGTTCATGGTGGATTATATCCTACTCATGCTTGCACTCAATGTTTATTAATTTTAATGCATGTTCATGACTGTTGTCGCTCTCTAGTTGGTCGCTTCCGAGTCTTTTGCTAGCCTTCACTTGTACTAAGCGGGAATACTGCTTGTGCATCCAATCCCTTAAACCCCAAAGTTATTCCATTTGAGTCCTCCATACCTTCCTATATGCGGTATCTACCTGCCGTTCCAAGTAAATTTGTATGTGCCAAACTCTAAACCTTCAAATGAAATTCCGTTTTGTATGCTCGAATAGCTCATGTATCAACTAGGGTTGTCCGTATCTTCCATGTTAGGCGGGTTATTCTCAAGAGGAGTGGACTCTGCTCCTCACTCACGAGAAAATGGCTGGTCACCGGGATGCCCAGTCCCATGCTTTATGCAAATCAAATCAAAATAACTGCAAACAAAACTCCCCCGGGACTATTGTTAGTTGGAGGCACTCGTTGTTTCAAGCAAGCCATGGATTGATGCTTGTTGGTGGAGGAGGATTATAAACTTTACCATTCTGTTTGGGAACCGCATATAATGTGTGTAGCATGGAAGATATCGCCATCTCTTGGTTGTTATGTTGACAATGAAAGTATGCTGCTCAAAATATTATTTATCTCTGCTTTAAAACCGAGCTCTGGCACCTCTACAAATCCCTGCTTCCCTCTGCGAAGGGCCTATCTATTTACTTTTATGTTGAGTCATCACCCTCTTATTAAAAAGCACCAGCTGGAGAGCACCGCTGTCATTTGCATTCATTACTGTTAATTTATATTGGGTACGACTATGACTGGATCTCTTTTACCATGAATTACAATGTCTAGTCAGTCCTTGATCTTTAAAGGTGCTCTACATTTATGTTTTGCCGTCTCAGAAAGGGCTAGCGAGATACCATCTTGTTATATCATATCATGATTGTTTTGAGAAAGTGTTGTCATCTGAGATTTATTATTATTGCTCGCTAGTTGATTATGCCATTGACATGAGTAAACATAAGACCTAAATGTAATTGTGAATATGGTTAGTTCATAATCTTTGCTGAAAACTTGAATGTTGGCTTTACATATTTACAACAACAAGAGCAAACAGAGTTTGTAAAAGTTTTTCTTTATCACTTTCAGCTTGTCAACTGAATTGCTTAAGGACAAGCAAAGGTTTAAGCTTGGGGGAGTTGATACGTCTCCAACGTATCTAATTTTCCAAACCCTTTTGCCCTTGTTTTGGACTCTAACTTGCATGATTTGAATGAAACTAACCCGGACTGACGCTGTTTTCAGCAGAATTGCCATGGTGTTATTTATGTGCAGAACTCAGAATGACCTGAAACTCCACGGAGATTATTTTTGGAAATAATAAAAAAATACTGGCGAAAGAATCAAGGCCAGGGGGCCCACACCCTTTCCACAAGGGTGGGGGGCGCGCCTGCCCCCCTGGGCGCATCCCCCTGCCTCATGGGCCCCCTGGAGCTCCACCGACCTTGAGTCCAACTCCATATATTCGTGTTCGGGGAGAAAAAAATCAGAGCGAAAGATTCATCGCGTTTTACGATACGGAGCCACCGCCAAGCCCTAAACTCTCTCGGGAGGGCTGATCTGGAGTCCGTTCGGGGCTCCGGAGAGGGGAATCCGTTGCCATCGTCATCATCAACCATCCTCCATCACCAATTTCATGATGCTCACCGCCGTGCGTGAGTAATTCCATCATAGGCTTGTTGGACGGTGATGGGTTGGATGAGATTTATCATGTAATCGAGTTAGTTCTGTTAGGGTTTGATCCCTAGTATCCACTATGTTCTGAGATTGATGTTGCTATGACTTTGCTATGCTTAATGCTTGTCACTAGGGCCCGAGTGCCATGATTTCAGACTTGAACCTATTATGTTTTCATGGATATATGTGAGTTCTTGATCCTATCTTGCAAGTCTATAGTCACCTACTATGTGTTATGATCCGGCAACCCCGAAGTGACAATAATCGGGACCACTTCCGGTGATGACCGTAGTTTGAGGAGTTCATGTATTCACTATGTGTTAATGCTTTGGTCCGGTACTCTATTAAAAGGAGGCCTTAATATCCCTTAGTTTCCGCTAGGACCCCGCTGCCATGGGAGGGTAGGACAAAAGATGTCATGCAAGTTCTTTTCCATAAGCACATATGACTATATTCGGAATACATGCCTACATTACATTGATGAATTGGAGCTAGTTCTGTGTCACCCTATGTTATGATTGTTACATGATGAACCACATCCGGCATATTTCTCCATCACCGATCCAATGCCTATGAGCTTTTCACATATTGTTCTCCGCTTATTTACTTTTCCGTTGCTACTGTTACAATCACTACAAAACCCAAAAATATTACTTTTGCTACTGTTACCATTACTATCTTACTACTTTGCTACTAAATACTTTGCTGCAGATACTAAGTTATCCAGGTGTGGTTGAATTGACAACTCAGCTGCTAATACTTGAGAATATTCTTTGGCTCCCTTTATGTCGAATCAATAAATTTGGGTTGAATACTCTACCCTTGAAAATTGTTGCGATCCCTATACTTGTGGGTTATCAGCACGCCGCATTGTGAGTGCGTAGCGAACACGCACATGCCTTGGCCTCTCGGTCGTACGTCACACGAGAGGCGTGCGGGGCGCGTATTATATTGATTTTTTTCCTTTTTGATGATTAATTCTGCCGCTTTATTGCTTAACCGAAGCACGACACTTACATTGTTGGTCTAACGCCCACGGTTCGAATAAAGAGTTCGTTTGTGATATTGGTTTATAATTATTTATAATTTCATGTATGTAAGAAGATTATATCAAAACTTGTCTCAAATTTGAAAAAAAAACATCACAGTCTATTGGTGTCCATATGACACCACAATAAGTTTTATGAATTTCAACTTAGTTTTGTATTTATTGGATTTTTAAATCAAGATTCTAGATGTTAGAAATTTCTTGCATGGGGACTAAACATGCACCCAGGGACACGTACACATATGATTTTGCACTCCATTTTCGCGCACTATCACGGGTCTCATGTAGATCAAATTTGATTTTGCACATTTAAATCCCTGGGAAATCAATCAATGTATAAAAAACGAATAGATGTTATCTATTTTTTTCAATTTTCAACACTAAACTCCTTTGGTCGCATGTTCGCTGCAGAAAAAGTTTGACATGCATCTTTGGGCCACATGCACGCGGTGGTCCTAGGACACTCACTCGCATGGGCCCGTGAGGTCGCCTTCCAGCACTATGACATGCGATGAGAGAGATTAATTTGACCAACAAGGATGTCATTTTTTGGTTTTTGTTATACATACGGTAGGAGTATACATATATAGTACGCATTGAAGAGGGTGGCCGGGGGCAATACTACACGTCATATAGGACACTTAGTCGCGTGTGATGCTTCCATCCGTGGGCCCGCAATGTTGTCCTCCATCACTTTGACCCAGCAAGGAGGTTTCTTTTTGGGTTGTGTTACGGTAGGAGTATATACTACGCGTCGAAGAGGGGAGGAGGGGGACCAGGGCAACACATATGTACTACACACATGTCATGAATCGATCTTGCTCCGTGTGGGGACTTTTCGGTTTCCGAGGCACGTGCCGCAAATAAGTTGTGCATATTGGGTATTCAAAACATCACCAACACATTGGGCCACGTGCAGACAATGGTTGTCACTCATTCGCTGCGACTCTTCCCTCCATGGGCCCGCGAGGTCGTTGTCCATCTAATATATGACACAACGAGAAAGGTAATTTGACGAACAAGGAGGATTATTTTCGGATTGTGTTACGGTACGTATGTAGGAGTATATATTACGCGTCGAAGAGGGGAGGGGGCAACATATACATACTACGTGTCATGAACCTCAGTTCGTGTGTGGGGGACTTAAAGGTTTCTGAGGTAGGTGTTTGCTAGTATGTTAGGTATTCAAACATCACAACCACACATCTCCATACATATGTGTTTGGCCCACAAGCAAGCGATGACGGTTGTCCTCTAGCACTCGCTCACGGGGTTATCGGCGAGATGCTTCGTCCATCTCTGTGTGCCCACTTGGTCAATCACTTCGACCGACAGCGATAGAGGTTAATTTGACTTATAATTAGGAGGGGATTAAATTTTGGTTCGTGTTATACGGTTTGATACATGCAACTATACTTCACGTGCATGTGTACGCACGAATCCCTCCCACCGGGTCGAAGTGGTGGGGGGGGCATGGAGCATGCGACGCATCATGAACCAGATCTATGTGGGGACTGTGCGTTTTTCGACGCATGCATGCACCACATCAAAATGTTGTGATTTTGGTATTCAAACATATAAGCATGCATCACGCATGTCCATACATATGTTTGGGGCACATACATGCAGTGGTTGTCTTTGGACACTCTCCCTCGCTTGGTTATCATCGACGGCCTATATATTCATGGGCCCGCATGGACGTCTCCATCACTTACGGCGAGAGAGGTTACTTGGGTGGATTCTTCTTCTCTTGGTTCGCGTTACCCTATAGTCGTACGGCGATCATGGTGAGATTCAAAACCTAAGTATGAGGGCTCACATACACATGAATCAAAGTTGTGCATTGGGTATATTCAAACACCACATGACACTTCATACATATGTTTGGGCCACATAATGCACCCAGTGGTTGTCTTCGGGCACTCCCTCGCATAGTTATCGACGACAAGCTAGCCTATTTTGTGGGGCCACGTGTGGAACGTCAATGCATGACTTTGACCCAACAAAGAAGACAGGTTATGACCAAGGTGGTGATTCTTCTTGGTTAGTCTTACAATACGCCTTAGTGAGATGCCCCCTCCCACCGACTCAAAGTGTGTGGGGGGGGCACAGTACTACTTCGTACTAGATGAACCTCCGTGGGGTTGGGGATGCCCGTTTAATTTGCGAGGCACATGTGCCACATCAAATTTGTGATTGGGTTATTTAAATATCAAAGCACATCGTTTTCACACACACACACACCAACACACACAACGGGCCACCCGCATGTGTGGTTGGTAAGTGATGTCACCCATCTAAAGCCAGAAGAACACATGTGTGCGCCCGCACACGGTCCACATTTGATCAGAAGCAAAGGGGGAGGGGGTTGATGTACTTCTTTCGGTTTTGTGTTACGGTATGATGAGATGTCAGACCTAGCTATTTGGGGGCATCCGTTTGTAGCTAGGATTCCCCTCCTGGCAACACGAAGTGTGCATGTTTGGGGGGCTAGCAATAATAACGTGCACTTTGTGTGACATGTGCCACATCAAAGTTGTGCATTGGGTATTTGAACATCAAACCACCCTTTTATACATATATTTGGTCCACATGCAAGTGTGTTCATGTTCTGACCCTTTCCCACGTTTTTTGGCCAAATTTATAAACATCAGACGAGTCGGACGCAACAACCGTCTGCGCCCCTCCCCCTGTCACCCACATGATCACAGTAGATTGGGTTCCACGAGGCTTCCCTCCCCCTCTCAAAAATATCTACTCCCTCGCAATCTCAAAAATATCTATCCACGTCCGCGTAGATGGTTTTTATGTTTGATAGCACACGATTAGTATGTCTGGACCGTGTGAGATGTCTTTTACTCCCGCTCCGCTTCAATCGGTAGATCCAAATTTTCAGTAGCCCCGGCATTTTACTCCCGCCCCGCTCTGCTTCAATCCCTTGCTCCAAATTTTTGGTAGCCCCGCCATTTTACTCCCGCCTAATAAAATTTTCAATACCCGCGGCATTTCCTCAAACACCACCTTGGACCCCCTCCACACACACACTCCAAATCCTTCGCTCACCCTAAATCCCCCGCTCACACACATACACACCACCCCTCCCTCTCTCCAAACCTAGCTAGGTCGTCTCCGCCGCCGCGCCGCCTCCATCGTCAACCTCTGTCGGTCTGCCTGTGCAGTTTACTGATGACCCACAAGTATAGTGGATCAATTGTAGCTCTTTTCGATAAGTAAGAGTGTCGAACCAACGAGGAGCAGAAGGAAATGACAAGTAGTTTTCAGTAAGGTAATGTCTGCAAGTGCTGAAATTGTAAGTAGCGGAGTAGTTTGATAGCAAGATAATTTGTAACGAGCAAGTAACGATAGTAGTAACAAAAGTGCAGCAAGGTAGCCCAATCCTTTTGAGGAAAAGGACATGCCAAAATTGTCTGTTATGATAAGCAAAGCGTTCTTGAGGGTACACGGGAATTTCATCTAGTCACTTTCAACATGTTGGTTTTATTCGTGTTCACTACTTTGATAATTTGATATGTGGTTGGACCGGTTCTTAGGTGTTGTTCTTACTTGAACAAACCTCCTACTTATGATTAACCCTCGTCGTGGTTCTAAGCCTGACAGTAGAATGAGGGTAGGTATGAGGAGGCAAGATCCTAGCTATGGTGAAGTTGTGCACGCAAGATTTACGAGTTCAGGCACTTCACAGTGGAAGTAACAGCCCTACGCCTCGGTGCTGGGGAGCTCGGTCGATTGGATTATGCGTGAAGTTACAGGGGGTGCGAACCCTTGTGCCTGAGGAGGGGGGTGGCTTATATAGAGTTCGCTAGACACCTCCGGCCCTCAGTTACATAGGGTTCAATGTACATAAAGATAGGACGTTACTGGTAACGCCAGCATTAAAGTCATATAAATGATCATTAAGACTATGGAGTGAACGCCTTACCGTTGTCATTCAGAGTGACCTTAGATCTTCTATACTCTGAGTGGTTTCTAATATGGTCGAGTGAGCATACTCTCGTCGAATGGAATTGGGTTGTCCGAGTGGAACTCTAAGTCGAGTGGGTTGCACCATGTGATGATCTCAGTCAGTAGAATCTGTTGTCTTTTGAATGTCCTTGACTATAGGGAAGTGTCCTTGGGTAGGGTACTTAGATCAGGTCTATTGTCCTACCCTAGGTACATGTCATCGTCATTAACCCCCGAATGGTTCTGGGTCCGAGTGGAATTGAAGTTGAAGGTGGTTCCGACCTAACTTTCTTGCTTCAGAAGCACTTTACATAGATTGGTGAACCACAGCAAAAGCTTCGACTTCATTTTCACTCGCCTTGAGCCATTCAGAAGTTGTCGAGTGAACTTTGTCAATAAGCTTCGAGTGTTTAGTATGGTATAAAAATCTTCGGCCTGATTGATTGCTCTGCCGCTCCCGGATCTTGCGGGATTCAAAATTTTGAGAAGCGCACGGGACGGAGGAGGTCGCGGTAATCGGAGTGGATTAGGCAGGGGCGCCTTGATCTCCATGCCACCTTTTTTGCCACATACTGCGCGCGTGACTGTTGCGGGATTTGACAGGATTGCCTAGGCCCACGAGTCAGCCACTCGGGAGAAGGTCTTATATAAAGTGTCGTGGCTGGGGTTTTCTGCACAGTGCGCCCCATTCTCTCCATTCCTCCTCTGTTCCTCCATCGCGTCCACCTCCGACTTCGGCGCCGCCGCCCTGCTTGAGCTCCATCCACCACAATGGGGAAGGAGAAGACAGCGGCTCCAGAGCGCATGAAGAAGGCGACGGCGAAGGGGAAGGGGAAGAAGACAAGCCGGGGAGGGTCTTCATCGAGATCTGGCCTGCCACCCGGCTGGATCCAGGGCGACTGGATTCGGTCGACAATCCAGCAGGAGGACATGGAGAATTTGGTCGGGGGGACTGATCCCCCATGGGTCTTGGAGGCTTCCGTAGGACGAGACCGAGCCGCGGCCGCAGGAGGGTGAGTGCGTCCTTCTCGCCACTCGCGTTGACCGCGGTTTTTCTTTGCCTCCCCACCCTTTGTTCCGAGGCTTTCTGAACTTCTTTGGAGCTCAACTTCACCACTTTTCTCCCAACACCATCACGTACCTTGCCGCATTCGTGTCCATGTGTGAGAATTTTCTGGGGTGTCGACCGCACTGGGGCCTCTTCAAACACATTTTCACTTGTCGTTCTCAGTCGGTAAAAAAAGGCCAACCCGAGTGATGAGAGGACGCACGTGATCCAGATGTGCGGGGGTCTTGGGATCCAGATGAGGAGTAAGAGCACCTTCCCAGCTATGATTCTTCCCGAGTCAGTCAAAGGGTGGCAGTCGACCTGGTTCTACTGCAAAGACCAGCCGACTCCTGGTCAGTCCACTGGGCTTCCCCCCTTTTCCATGGCTCGAGTCGAGAAGCCTTCTTCCTTGAAAGTGACTCTGGCGGAGAAAGCAGAGGTGAAGATGTTGGCCGAGCGAGTAGTCCAACTTGTCCGTGACGGCGTGACTAGCATGGATCTGCTAGAGGTCTTTCTCAGTCGACGCGTCCAGCCGCTTCAAGCCCATGATCATCCGATGTGGCTGTATTCGGGCATTGACGACTCCACCTGGATTCACCCGGAAGAAGTTGACGAGGATACGGTGGCGCAGTGGCTGCATGGGCATCACCGGCAATAAAGACAAACCCAGAGGGTCTAGGAGGATTCCTCCACTCGACAACACTTATGAACCAGACAAGGTCTGACTCTTTATTTCCGAGTGTCTTCTTGATCCATCGTGTAATTGTTCTTGTAAACTGACTGTCATTTGTCCAACTTGTTGTCTTGCAGATCTTCACTTAGATGTATTCAATGCCCAACGGAGAGCAGGTGCCGGAGCAGGAGGGAGAGGTGAGCGGAGGAGAAAGCGCTGACTGGCAGTCTGATGGAGGGGAGGACGAGGAGAGTGACGACCCGAGCGATGGTGAGGAGGTCGACTCTCCTCCTCACACGAAAAGGCGATCCAAGCATACCCATGACCCAGCCAGCATCCATGGGAAAGCAACTGCACAGGCTGGTCAGTCTTCGAAGTGCACTCGGACGGCTTCTCCTGTGCCGACTGAGAAGGCTCCAAGGCAGCCCAAAGTCGTACCACAAAAACCTCGGAAGGCCTTGCCCAAAATCAAAGTGGCTGTACCCATTGCTTTTGGGTAATTCCTGAATTTGACTTCTTAGTTTGGCACGACTTCCTTTTTGGTCGACTCATTTCTCTGTTCTGACCGAGTGGATTTTGAATTTGCAGTGCCGCTACTTCTGGGACTTCTGTATATAAACATGATGACGATGAGGAGATGGAGGATGCAGTCACTTCCAACCCGGGTACAACTCTTGTCTTTTTGTCTTTACTTTATCAGCCATTTTTCGGTCGACTGAACTCTTGTAATTGATTCCTTTGCAGCTACGCCCAATGTTATTGAACTTCCAGACGACGACGAGGATGCGCCACTAAGGCCCACGGGAAGGAGGAGTAGGACTTTGAGCAAGAAGGCGCCAACTAACAAGACGCCTCAATCGACTCCAGCAATAGAGCCAGTGATTCAGCAATCTGGAGACGTCAACCGGTCCTCTGTTACTTTTGTCGTTCCTTTGTCGAGTGCACAACCTTCAGCGTCCACTGCACAGTCTCCGACTGATCCACCGTCTTCACTTTTCACTGCCCATCACGTCCCAGAGGACCAAGTGAGTGCTGCTAAGGAAGCTATACGCCAGGCAGGCATCATGATGGAGCAGATGAAAGTGGTTCGCGAGGCCAGTCAAGCTGCTTACGACGCTAGCTCAGCACTTCAGGCCAACGTCCAGGTTAGCTTATTCCCGACTGATCTTCTAGCTTGCCGCTTCTTCTGTTAGGATATGCTACCTGAAAACTTTTAATGTGTAGCTATCTGTCAGTCTGCACTTTGCATCCGTACACCCAGTGAGTGTTTCAATTTCTACTGGGTAGTATTTTCTTCTCGAGTCGACTAGGTTGTGTCGATTGAGTCTTGGAACCTGTGGTGGCACGCTGAGTGCACCCACTGGGTGTAGTCCCCGAGACCACCGTCGAATGTTTGATTCTTTGAACAGATCTTTTCCACTTGGCCTGAACAGATTATGTCGAGTGGAACCTGAACCAGTGGGGGCACGCTGAGTGCACCCACTGGGTGTAGTCCCCGAGACCGTAGTCGACTGCGGGCAGTCGGCTGTGGTCTGAGAACAACTTCTTTTTTTTTGACTGGTCAGACCAAGTCAATTGAAAAGTCGAACCAGTGGGGGCACGCTGAGTGCACCCACTGGGTGTAGTCCCCGAGACTACTGTTGAATGTTTGGTTCGGCGGTAGTCTTAGAACTCTTAGAACTTGTTACTTTATTGCTCGGAAGCAACCAATCTTTGTGTCTGTCGACTAACTATCTTCTGACCACAGAAATCTTGTGAGCTTGGAGCTCGGTTTGCTGACTTGGAGCAGAAGCAGATCCAGCTAAACCTTGATCTGGATTTGGCCAAAAAGAACTTGCAGAAGGCTAAGGATGATGCTGCTGGTATGGAAAACTGGTCGACTGATTCCCCTGTCATCTTTTCCTTCATTTTTCTAACTAGACTGTTATCCTTTGCAGAAACAATGAGACAGGCTTTGGAGAAGAAGGACTCTGATCTTGCGGCCGCATGGAAAACGGCAGAAGACAAAACAGCACTTGCCGACCAGAAGCTAGCCTCAGTCGGGAAGTTGGAGGAAGAGAACACCAAGTTGAAAGCTGCCCTTGACGAGGCCAACAAGGAGGTGACTCGACTGAAGAAGGACAAAGGGACCCTGACTGACAAAGTGGAAGACGTTTCCCGCAAGAGAGATGAGCTGGAGAACTATCTAGGAGGACTCGCCAGGAAGTTATTCCTCATGCTTGAAGGTACTTTTCTCCGACTGATTGATTTGCTTTCATCGACTAATCATAAATTGTCGACTCATTATTTCTCTATGGGTGCAGAATTCTGTCAAAACTTTGAGGCTGAGACTGGCCGAGTCGAAACGAGCTTGGACCCCACCAACTCCCCTGTTAAGGATGAAGCCGCCATGAATGTGCTCTGACTGGAATCCCGTCTTGCTAGCGTTGTTGATTACCTCGCTCGACTGAAGGTTGCGGTGTCGCGGATCGACAGAGCGCTCTGGCCAAGGGCGACGCTTCTGAATGATCTCGAATCTCCAATGACTTGACTTAATGAGATTCCCGGTCGAGTGCAGGAATGGAAGAAGTCTTCTGGCCGATGTGGTGCTGACGTGGCTCTGTCTCTGGTCCGTGTCCACTGTAAAGAAGCTAGGGAAGAGAAGCTAGCAGTGATCAAGGTTGCCAATACCAAGCGGCTTGACTTCCATTCTTTCATGGAAACTTTCATTGCTGCTGCTACTCAGATTTCTGATGGAATCGATCTGGACGAGTTTGTCGAACCTGCCAGCCCTCCTCCCGCGGAGTGAACAAACTTTATGCCTTGCCTTAAATTTGCCTCGGAATGCCGAGTGATTTTGTAACCGTTAAACTCCTTCGGGCCTGATGCCTGAGCACTTTTATTAGCGGTTCTGAACCTTTGCAATATTTATCTTGAACTTAACTCTCCTTTGAATATGCTTGTCTTTATCTCCGAGTGAAGCTTGTCTCTTCGCTCGGAACAGCCTTTTGTACTTGTGATGCAGCTCTGAGGAGTAGGTCGCAGTCGACCTGCACCTCGTCGTCCCTGCGGATCAGGATGGAGCGCACGTTGTATTTGTGGCGCAGCTCTAAGGAGAAGGTCGCAGTCGACCTGCACCTCGTCGTCCTTGCAGATCAGGATGGAGCGCACGTTGTATTTGTGGCGCAGCTCTGAGGAGAAGGTCGCCGACAACCTGCACCTCGTCGTCCTTGTGGATCAGGATGGAGCGCATGTTGTATTTGTGGTGCAACTCTGAGGAGAAGGTCGCTGACAACCTGCACCTCGTTGTCCTTCGGATCAGGATGGAGCGCATACTGTATTTGTGGCACAAGTCTCCAAGTGAGGAGATCGTCCTTCACTCGGAACGCATTTCAAACTTAGGCGAGTACAGAACTGCAACTAAGCCCCCGAGTGAGGGTTGCTCTTCACTCGGTGGGATTTTTTTCAAACTTAGGCGAGTACGGAACTGCAGCTAAGCCCCCGAGTGAGAGGGTTGCTCTTCACTCGGTGGGATTTTTTCAAACTTAGGCGAGTACGGAACTACAGCTAAGCCCCCGCGTAAGAGGGTTGCTCTTCACTCGGTGGGATTTTTTCAAACTTAGGCAAGTACGGAACTGCAGCTAAGCCCCCGAGTGAGAGGCTTGCTCTTCACTTCGGTAGGATTTTTTCAAACTTAGGCGAAAACGGATTCGCGGCTAAGCTCCTGAGTGAGAGGCTTGCTCTTCACTCGGTAGGATTTTT